>NC_056744.1:839167087-839327577 GCF_019279795.1 Protopterus annectens
CACAATCGTGCTAGGCTTATAAATGCCCCAGGGCAGATAGCCTAGTATGAACCTATAAACCTATGAACCTATGAACAACATGTGCCATCCAAACCAGATACACCTGTACATGTCACTGTGCATTATGGTGGGACATGCACATCCCAGGCAATGTCCATGTCAAGGACTATCAAACAAAGACATGGCATGCATGGCAAAGCTATGGCCATACACAATGGTAACCAAGATGTCAGGACAGTTCATACAATACCCATCTGTGTGGGACATTGCAGACACTACACCCCTGTACCACACTGCACACCATTGTCGGGTGGTGTGATGCCAAGGATTACCCCTCACCCAGCCTTGTACTGCCATCTTGCACAGCCAACCACTACACACCCATGAAGCAATGCACACATGCATGTCAGTACTGGCACCTTGTGTCTGCATGTGGGGTATGATGATCCCAACCACAGTCACTCCCAGTATAACTCCCATTGGCATACCGACAGATGTCAAACACATTCACATGCCCTAGCCCATAGAACCTCTGGATATCCCCTGTGGTGCATATAGTACCTGTGCATTACTGCAGTGTGGCAAACTAAGTGGTTTGGGAGTGTATTTGTGGGCCTGGCAAAGAGTGTCAATGTGAGTCCATTAGAGAGTGTGGTTGTGTTGACAATGACATCCATTAATGTGGACAGCCATGTGTGCTACACCTAATGTATGTCTACTATATCTCTGTTGAAGATGTCGCACACCAGCACACATATATGCTCATACAGCACACCAACATGTCAGCTTTGTGGCACATGGAGTAACTGCATGCACTTTTAATAGTAATGACTAGTCAGTCAGGGGTTTGAACCCCTGGACTGGAAGGTGTGTGACAGATGATGATTAGGTTTTAGTCTCCAAGCCCTTCTCTGATGTACTTTGCCTCTGTCTGTCCCTCCCACACACTGTCTGGTGGATGTGGAGGTGTACACCTGCTCAGCAGCAGCTTGTGTATTGTAAGTGATGGTCATGTTCGGGTGATGGCCTCTGCACCTATTGCAGTCCTCCTCTAGCTGATTGCATGTGGAACAGCTGTGATGATGTTCCCATAGCCATTGGCATGAAAAACACAGTACAATATCTAGGAACATCATGTTGGTGTTTGCCCATGACAGTTGCTGTGAGTGGTACCTGGATCTGGTGTTTGGTAAACGGCATCGCAGATGATATCTGGATGTTCCTCTAACAACATACACAGTGGGAAATAGCCTAAAGACAGGAGGATGATGTGCCAGACATGACTACAGCATGTAAGTGTAGCTATGCTTCATTGAGATAACTGCCTGTTTAACAAGGTGTGTGTGGTAATGGCTATTCTGCATGTTTTAAAACTGACAAGACAGTGCTATGTTTGCGAGGGACCCCCATCTGTAGGGCCATCTGTGGACTGGTCAGTGTGTGGAACCATTTGTTTTCTGTGTTACTCACTGAACACATATCCGTGAACAGCAGGAGCATAGTGTGAGGATTGCAGCTAGTACATGGTGATAGTGATGAGTAACTGCCATCACATCCCTGACTGGACATATGTCACATGAAACAGTGGTATGACAGACACTGTCTGGGGTTCTCAGTGACATGCCAATAATGGGCCACTGTTCATAGCTGCAGTCACAAGTCTTCTACACGTTGTACAAATGTCATGCAGTATATATGCATGTGTTGTGCTCTCTCTGCAA
The DNA here is from genome assembly GCF_019279795.1 of Protopterus annectens. Taxonomy (NCBI): domain Eukaryota; kingdom Metazoa; phylum Chordata; order Ceratodontiformes; family Protopteridae; genus Protopterus; species Protopterus annectens. Next base: position 839,168,809 of record NC_056744.1, read on the forward strand.
ATGTATACCATCTGTTGTGTTGGGTCGATGGTCATATCTATGCATGCTGTTGTAAGTAATCCTGAATGCTGTTGACTATTACTAAGCCATATCTGTGTTTAAACTGCAACACCATAGGCTGTATAGGTTTGGAGGTCTCGGCAGAACCTCCTGTCCCACTTCAGCTGGCCAAGGCACTGGGCACCAGCACATCTGGGGCCCAGCCTTGGACCTCCACCTCTACTGGCTCTGCACAACCTTCTGGTGGTACTGCCACTGAGGATGGGGCTTGTCCCCCCTGGGATCAGGTCCAGACAGGGACATGTCCGCTGTCGTACAGTCCTGGACGTGGTGCATAGGGGGCTCAATAAGGGGTTTTGAGGTCAGATACACCAGCTCAAGGGCAGAGTGTCACATTTACAGGGTGAGGCTGCCCCTCCTAGACAGCCCCCAGCACTGCCACCTTTGCAGCTGTTTTGGTGCAGTGGTGGGGACCTGCATCTCACTGTTTCCATCTGGGGGCTCATGGGCTTGTGAATGCCAAACATCCCTCCCCGTCAGAGGTGTATCCCCCCAAATGTGTCATATACTGACCCTGTATGCTGTCTTGTCTGTCATCTTACCCTACCTATCCTCCACGAGCATACCTACACTCCTTCCCCCACATCCCACTCTCACCCTACAGAAACAAAAGGCCAATCGGTTCCGAGAACAACATTTGCCCCATACATAGCTGTCCATTTCACACACATGTCCACTGGACACATGTAACCCTTTTAATATGCATCACAACATACTCCAGTTGTCCTCACTCCTGTCTCTCAGGCGCACGATCCTAGTATGCACATGACTCTTAAATGTTCCAAGTACAAGTGATGCGGATGACCCCATTGTACACACAACACTACCCGTCCCTCTATGGTTACCCCATTTACCTTTATCATGATGATGATGTCACACACAGCACCTTGCAAGAGTACTGTTCTCACATAATGATTGGACAGGAACTGCTGTGTTAATGTAAATAAAATGCACAGAGTGATGTATTTGGCCAATGTACAAATATTTGCGTGTATGACTGACACACGTCTGTCTGAGGGAGTCTTGATATTACATAGGACGACACCACTACATAATACAGGCATTGCTGGTGTTTCCCTTTTCATTCCTTTGTAATGCTTTGTTGTCACATGGAATGTTCCTGATATATCTATATATATGTTTGTTTGTGTCTTTCGGCTTTATCCCGGTTAGGGGTCGCCACAGCGGAACTCCGGTCCGCTAATGATTGGTAGTAGATTTTTATGTGCTGGCTTGCCGGGCCTAATGCACAACCTTCAATGAAGGAACGCCCAATCACACATGTCGCCACACAGAAGACGCTCTAACTGAGAATCGAACCGGCAACGTCTAACTGTGAGGCGACAATGCTACCGCAGCACCACATATGTATGTATCTATATGTTGGACATAAACAGTCACACATACATCTACATGATGGAATACATTTCCTATACTGTTGAATTACTGCACGGGATGATATGTTTGTGATAAGGTCCAATATCTGTATATCTGCCATGGCTTAGTGGTAAATCACAATAGCTGTATTTGAAGGGTCCTGGTTTCGAGCCTTGCAGAGGCTGTTTATTTTGTTGCTGGGCAGAACAAGGCCATTGGATACGGTGTGATTAAGGCACATTAAAGCAGTTGTAAGTGGGTGTGCGTGGATTTGCACGGTGCTAAGCAATGCTAACCTCTGGTTACAGTTTCTTACACTCAGTTAGCCTCTACATTGCTTTACCAGTGTAATACTCGCATATTGGCAGCCAAACAGGCTTATGCCTGCTTGCTCCCACACTTGCAAATGCACTGCATTTGGTGTTTGCATCTGACACTCATGCCCTTGTGTGGGAGTGAGGACTACGATATTACCTTATGATGCCTATTACATCGGATTACATGCCTACAGTATCGGGAATGGCTGCCCATTAGGCGACAGCATGCTGTTCAACTGTACGGAATCCATGGTCTGTCCAGAGTTTGATTCATATTATTGGTGTGTTCCTCTTACAATCTGCACCCATCTGGCTAATACATGGGAACTGACACTCATCAATACAAACAATAACTGGGTATTGGAACCCACATCCTTCAGTCGAGTCATGCTACTGCATACCTAATATTCTATCATCTTTCTAAGGTTGTCAGTGGAATATGTGCTTTCTGTCCCTATCAGACCTCTCATACGATTGGGGAAATATACAAACTGAATCAGGGACAAGGCATAACAACATCAGGGACACATTTAAATTATTGGTGCTATTAACCTGACACATTGACAGACTCAGAGCATATGAATTCATACACATTTTCTGAGCTAAATGATGTTTATAACTCTTAATTGTTGTTGTTATTCATTACATGTAATTCACCACCTTTCCTCCAAATGTCACTAGTTTTAGGAGGGATTAAGTGGGGCAGAGTTAGAAACTGAGTCGAAATCTGGGAAGTCCCTGGAAATCGGTGACAGTTCAGAGGTATGGTCCCTATTTGTTCCCCCAATGGTTTATGTCCTGTCCAGTGGAAGTGCTCTTAGGGGCTGAGAAGTATGGGCAACAGCTATGCCCATTTTGGAATATTACTTACATCCCCGGGGCGGTCCTAATATGACTCCGCCAGCCAACACCTGCACGCCTAGGCCCATAATTGCATACCCATAGTTCCCCCACCTGCCACTCCTCTACAGCACTCATCCTTACTGTGAGTGCAGGTGGGGTATAAACACACCACTACACACTGCCCACTCTCCCCATGTCGGGACACATGTCGTACGTTGTGTCGACCCATGGGTTATCAGGCTTGCACTACCTACTGGTCCATGTACATCTACAGGCTGGTTTGATAAGTCATTACTGGGACTGCCTCCAGTCATTAATTTTTGGTGTCCCACAAGGGACATCGATGTCTATGTTTCAAGATTAGACCTGGCAGGTCTCTCCCACTGGTAGTATCCTGCCAGTAGTCTGGGAAGCAGTGGTGTGTTTACCTTTATTGTGTGTCTGTATGTCTCACCAGCCTAGATGGGGGGTGGGGGTTGATGCTATGTGTTACACGTTTGTTTATTGGACCTCTCACCCCCCTATGCACGGCCTGTGAACATATGTTACTCGTAACTGCTGTATCATATCCTAGCTATATACATGTGTTTATTTACATATATATATATATATATATATATATATATATATATATATATATATTTACATTAATATATATATTTACATTAATATATACAGATATATCTGTATATGTATGCATACATGTATATTTATATTTTGCTGTCTATATAGATATATATATATGTATGTATATAATCTCACAACATATGGGTCTATGGGTGTCTGCATATGTATATATTTATATGTGGGTATGTATCTGTATTCTGTCTCTGTATGTATACATTTGTACTACAGAGAGGGAGAGGCTTATCTCTATGTTGCTATGGGTAGATATACACACACACCTCAACATATATACGTCTACATCTGGTTATTCTATTCCTTGCCATATAGATTACATTTTGCTGCAGTGGGACTCGTAGTGGGTGTGGCTGCTCATTGGGTGACACCTCTGCCCAATGAACACATTCGCTTACATCCCTAGGGCTGTCCATATAGGCCCACATCAGCCAACACCTGCACACCTAGACCCATAAGTAGCTACCCATAGTTCCCCCATCCGTACCTCCTCAACAGCACCCATCCTTACTCTGGGTCCTGGTCTGTTCTGGACACACCACTACACGCTGCCCACTCGCCACTTCACAAGACCCATTTCATACAATTGTCTTGGCTTATGGGTCATCAGGGTTTCCCACTCTTGTATTCCGAGTATGTATACACCCCAGCCAGAATGGACGGTCTATCACCTTCTTTTGGTCTTGGCAATTTTTGGGGTGTCCCGCAAGGGACGCTCCAGTCTGTCTTCCAAGATTAGAATTCACGGGTGCACTGTGTACGCCCCCCGGTTGTATCCTGCCTGTGGTCTGGAGAGCAGTGGACTCTTTACATTGTTTGTGTGTATGTTTCCCGTGTCCGGCTGGGGGGGGGGGGGTGGAAGGTCATGCTATGTGTTTCATGTTTCTTGTTTGGGCTCCTCACTTCCATTGGCATAGCCTGTGAACATATGTCATTCTTGTGTGCTCTTTCCTATCATAGCTGTATATCTGTGTATATCTACGCACACACACACACACACACACACACACACACACACACACACACACACACACACACACACACACACACACATATATATATATATATATATATATATATATATATATATATATGTATATATATGTATATATGTGTGTGTATATATATATATATATATATATATATATATATATATATATATATATATATATATATATATATATATATATGTATATATATTTTTATATATATATATATATATATATATATATATATATATATATATATATATATATATGTGTGTGTGTGTGTGTCTGTAAAGCAATGCATACCCCACGTAATCGCACTTACACATGCTTACTGGTGTTTATATATGCTTGACCTGCTTACTAGTGCCTTATTCATTATGACACTGACACTTCATTCCAGTTAACTTTTAACTGATATTTTGCAGGTTATACGGTGGATAGATGTCACAATATGTTTATGTATGGATTACCGATGGTAAATGGTATGTGATACAGTGGGATACGGTACGGGGATGTCTGTTCGTTAGGGGGTTGCTATAACCAATACATTATTGCTGTGCTGCTTCATTTGCATATATACCCATATACACATGGCTACTAGTTCTCCAAACACACACCCCAATGCCTCCCTAACACTGCTGTCATCCATTCTTCAGTCGGATTCGCGGTGTATCCACACCACTACACATTGGCTACTCCCTACTCCTATAGACCCATTTTATCGGTTGACTCACTCCACATATCCTCAGAACTCCCAAACGTTTAGTCCACAAACTCTGGTGATGTGAGCAGCCAAAAGAATACTATTCGCAATTTTTGGGTTGTCGGGCATGGGACACACATGTATTTATGTCAAGATTAGACTCTTTACTTCATTACATCCTTACTCCCGTTAACATGACACTACAATAAATTAATAAGTATGACTATGTGGTAATACACGCGTTACACATGAGTGCCTAATTATGTACGTGTTCGGCGTATTTCTTTTACAAATAGACTGGTTTAGTAATTGGTGTTGCCATAGCAGGCAGATCACAGGAATGATTCCATGTGTGGGGAAGTCCTCACATTTGATTATTTTCAGCACGGTACTGACTTTGGACATTGTACACACTTCTGCGTTTTAGCAGTTTCGTCCCGTCTCTCTTCTGCACAACCTATTATTCTATCTACTGTCGAGGTTTGTAAGGGCACATTCATGTTATTTATGTCTGCAGATGGAATGAATATGTTACAGAGAAAGTACTTCACATATTGATGACTGCATGTGTGTATGCATATATACCTATAACGAACTTGCTGACCTCCACGGGGCGGTCCAATTAGAAACAGCCCATCCAACCCTGGCAGGCCTGGCTCCATAATTTCATACCCATAGTTCCTTCACCCCACCCGTGTTCAAAATACATGCATACCATCCATTGTCCACTTGTTATCGCAGCCATGACACACCTCCACATATTGCCCTCTCCAGACCATTAGAGGCCCTACACATATGTTGTCCCACCCCATCTAATCTCAGGATCTCCCACCATTTAGTCCTTGAACATACCTGCCCTTGCTTGTGTAATGGTCGGAAGGCCAAATGGTCTATCAATTTTTGGGTAGTCCCACCAGGGACTACCCTCTGTGTGTAAAGTAGACTTAGCAAATCAACAATGTTACTCCTACTGGTAATATCCTGCCTGTGGTGTGAGTAGCAGTGCTTTGCTCACTCCTGCCCAGCTGGATATGACATATGCTGACAGCGCTATATAATACTGGGGTCGCTGTTGATTCCCTTCTCATTCCTTTTGCATGCCTTATTGTTATGTCGTTCTTTCTTCATATATATATATATATATATATATATATATATATATATATATATATATATATGTGTGTGTGTGAGTGTGTGTATATATTATATATCTGTATATACTTATATACATTTCCTATGCTGGGCACTGCTTAGACCCACACAAGTGCACTCAGACTTGCTTACTGGTACTTATATGTGTTTACTGCTGCTTATTTGTGCTTACACCTGCTTACTAGTACCTTATTCATTATGACAGTGCCACTTTGCTTGAATTATATTTAAGTTAAATATCTCATGTGATACTCTTATGTCAGTTTTATGGCAAAATGACATTCATTCCACATGGAAAATGATATGTGCTATTGTTGGGCTCGAACCGTGACTGCCTGTTTGATAGGTGGATGCTCTAAACACTACACTATTGACACTTACGTAGATTCTGCATGTTTTTCTCTATTTGAATGAATATAATGCGTAAGCTACGCTCGGCGGAGGGTGGCGACACACAGACATGCTGTGCTTTGCTTACACGTTCGCTATTGCTGCAATTCGAATGCATAATAGGGACACGGGGAAAGGGAATCTAAGGGTCTATATTAGATACACTTAGATACTCCCAATGATGAAAAAAAGCAGGAAACTGTAATTCACTCTGTCGATTTAATATAAAATGAAGACACAGTATATATGAAGCGCTTTTCATCTCGTAGATACAAAGACTTGTTCGGATGTAAAAAACTACATTTAAAAACGTTTTAAATGCAAGCATTACCCAGTCATGTGGTCCCAGTCACCCAATAAGATTACCCGTGAGTGAAACTTTTGAAACAAAGCAACAAAACACTTTACATTATGTATTTGTGTTGTCTACAGAAGCACTTTTCACCACAAGTTTACTACATAATACACAACAAGTTGGTACCTAGTACTATACTACTTGTACAAGCAACAGAGATAACAAAAATGTTTAAAGGTCTATAAAGAATCGTAGTTTAACCTACGTCCCTGTGTGTCCACATATAAATTCTACTTGTTTTTATATATTTGTAGATGTACTCATTTTTTTATATAATATAAAAATTACTTAGTAGTCTATAAACCTACTATTTAAAATAAACCTGTGTATATTACATGCTAAAAAACATAGACATAATTACCTAGTGCATTTTTAATCGGTTACTACATTTCTGTTGTAAGTACTCATTTACCTTTCCAGGGCCTTGAGTTTAAGCACACTGACAATAGTACACATTTCATTTAGTCCTGGGTAATTATATGCATTCATTAAGATTTGCCAATATAACTCTCTGACTTCCAGCAAGAGTGTACTAGGGCCACCTCTTGGGTCATATGGAATTTGGTCTGTCACCATGTACCCAAAATTATGTGTGCTGTGATCATTTACATATTTGGCCAGTGCATTGTCCAGCTTACTTTTACTGATGGCATACTGATGTTTGTAAATGTGTTCCTTGAACCTACGTTCAGTTTTACCAATGTAGAAAGCTGGACAAACTTTGCACCTGGCCAAATACACGATCATCTTGGAATTACAATCAAATCTGGATTTCACCCTGTATTTGATATTCCTTACTGTAAAAGTGGTTGTTGAATCCACTACCTTACACTATGAACACATGCCACATCTATACATGCCCTGATTTCTTGAGCCATCACTCAGTTTGTTCTCCAATAGATTTTTTTAAGTTTGATCCCTTACGGTACACTATTCTAGGCTGAAAACCTAGGATTTCACTAAGTGCTGGGTTATTATTTATTAAATCCCAGTTCTTTTTTACTATATTTTAATATGATATTCTGAATGAATTAATATTTACACTAGGTAATGTTTAGTGAGCAACTTTTTACTACGTGTTGTTGATTTTTAAACAGTGTGTTGAAATGTTTTTAGAGGTAATATACCTTTAAATTATATGTATACTTTTGGCGCCAAAAAATGATTTAAACTGTTTGAAACTCAGTAACAGTCAGTTCTGAGGAAGCCTGATATACACAGGCGAAAGCGCTAAACTGACTGTTTTTGTTTTGTTAAATAAATTCGTGTTTTTATTATACGAGTGTTATTACCGGAAGTGTACCGGTTCCCAAGAATACATAGCTAGAAGTGCAAGCTGTTTTTTTATCTTTGGTTATCCAGTTGTAGCGAACGCTTCATTTTGATTCCTTACTGTATGTTACATTATTAGCAATCAGCTGTTTGCATTTTGCAGGGTCATATATAGCGATGACTAATAAATTTCTGTCTGGCAATATTAATTAGTAGACAGATAATACTGTTTGTAGCACATAGCCTATGTTTCCATATGTCACAAGCTGTCACTGTGTTTATGATTGCCCATTATTACCAGGGTGTTTGTGTTCCAGTCCAAAGATTTGATGTTGGATCAGCCAATTACCTTGCTGCCTTGCTCAGCTCTTTTGCTATAGCTTTTATATTTCCCACTGGATTGTCATCTCAGTATGTCTTCATTATACCAGTATGTTACTTGGTGGTTGTTCACATGATTCATTGCATGCACATTCACCTGGTTTGCAGATGACATTCACACACCAACATAAATGTACAAAGTGCACATACAGGACAGGAAACATGGAGATATTGATATTCTTTCAGACAGTACACTAGTCAATACAGTGAGGCTTACATCAAGAATTAAGCACTGCAGGTCATCATGTTTGTGATATGTTGTCATTTTCACAGTGCTGTTTTGCAAGGTAGATGTGTCAGTGTTGTATAACACAGTGTCATGGCATACTTCTCTTCAGATGTCATGATATGTAAGCATGCTGGCTGAGCGAATGCTTGTCATGCATAATGATGGCTAATAAACAAGTGTTTAGGTAATGGCAGGATTTCAGCTGGCAAGCTGTGTTATGTATGGCATGAGATGGCCTGGAGTAACCTGCTCACATGGGATACAATGGGCATGACATGGGCCTGTATTAAAATCATCCATAAATATAGATAATAGAATATAGGTAATGTGTCATATGTATGACGATCCATCCACTAGCAGCAATTTTGTTTTTATTATACTCCACCTACATGATCATTTAAGGCCATATCATGTGAGAATGTGGATTTAATGACACTTGCGATATATGCTGATATTCCATTATTCTGATATGCAGACGTCACATATCAATGGCATAATAGTAAATGCCTGTTAGATTTCAGATGTGCACATCAGTTTGTGTTTAGTATCAGCCATGATTTTCACAGGAATGTGCATCCTGATAGAGCTGTGTTTTTCATTGTTATGGCTTTGATTTATGACCTATATTGCGTATGGTGGTACACTTAAGTATGGGCATTCCGTATTCTTAGATTTCATACTGACTGTTTTCTGCCTGTGCATTGCATCATATTGGGAATTTTATGTACTCATATAGTTGCAGTTTCTTTCTTGTACTATGATTCACCTTGACAGAGCATGGGACCCATGGATGCTCACAGAGGCGAGTGCATGACAGACCACTGCCTGAGTCCTCCAATGATAGTGATGACCATGATGGAGAAAATAATGATGCCAAGGAAGCTGGACTTGCATGTGCCATCATCCATGCTGCACCTCAGAGGAAACACTGCCCAACACCACCACAAGATGATTATCGGGAACAGATCCAGGAGGTAACGACTGGTGTCTTTCACACACAGATGAGAGACATGTTGGGGAATTTTTTTATAAAATATGGCATGGGCTATGCAGGACTCATTTGTGATGTTGATCGCCATCAAGGTGGGCCCTCAGGACTTTAAGTATTGTCTGTATGATCCACTTGTGCAAAGCTGGCACCATGGTGTTTGCCATATAAGTAATTGGACTATATAGGCACACTTGTGCATGCATAGCATTTTACTACTATGCTTATGTGATACACTGCCAAAAATACACTGCAGATGTCATGTGCCATTTAGCATTATGGCTGAATGACACCCATTACATGTCACTGCCTGTGTGCTTTGTCTGACACTTGTGTTGCTGCACTGACATACTGGCATTGTGTATGTGGCATGTATTAGCAATAATGATGCCATGTTGTATCATATAAATGTGTCTGCTGTATATGGGCAGTTCTTCTTTACTGAAAGCATAGACTGGCACTGTACCATTCATATATATACTGTGGTAATGCTGATATATACAGTAAGATTAAAGTATGCCTTTTTGGCTTATGTTATATTTCTGCATGCATTCCTTAATCACACAGATTTGCATAGTTTGGCAAATGGTCTACATATGCATTGATTTATATATATGTCTCTGCACATATTCTGATCAATGCAGAAACACCATTGTACTCTAGGACTGCGAGCAGTCATTAACGTCATATTAGTGTGCTGTAATGTTGTTCACAGGGCTGCCCTTTGCTCAGTCATATCCATGGTCAGTGATATCTATATTACCTCTGGTGTTTATTCCATGTGTTGTTTTACATTGGCATGACAGTATATATATGTATGTGATACTGATTCTTAGGTTGTTTACCTATGCTACTTTCTGTAAAATGATTGCACAATACTATGTGTGTATGATTTATTTTTATATATGGCCATTTTTGTTGCTGTTGGCAATGCAGTCTACCCATGTGACATACATTGGCCATTTGCTTCAAGGATGTTTGGATTGACTTCAGCATGCCCTATGTGGTGTACACATGCATTTACAATGTGTCCCCTTACATAGTGTTGTGCTGCTTTATCGTTTGCCATGTAGCTTTGCTGCCATGTCCTCCATGATGCAGGCCCACGTTGCCAACCTCCCTTCCACCATTGTAGGTATGTCATATATCTTGCACATATGCATGGTATATGTTTACCTTTCTTGGAATTCTAGTCTATTTTCAGGTAGTTGTTTTGCTAGAAGGTCAGCTTGTGCTGACTGTATGGTATTGCACAGATGCACAATGTATGCAGATAAGTTGCTGGCTATTGCTTGTAATACATCCTTGTTGTTGTTATACTTGGGTGTTACATATTAACCAGTGCAATTTGTTGAATTTCATGTTCACAACCTGATAGTTGTTATGCAGCATTAACTGTAGATTTCTGAATATGTATTAGGAAGTCATTAGTGTAGCGTGTGTAAATGTATTGGCATTGCTTTCTGATAGTTTTCTGTTAGGCCAATGAAAGATATACATGTCTGCACCTCTGTGTTGCCTTTGACATGGCGTATGTCTGTGACATATGCATTCCATTCCCCATCTGTCTTGGTTGTGTACACCTACTTGTATAAGTAATAGCCAGTTTACTGCTTTGCTACGGTACTGCTGTTTGGTAGTGTGCTTGGTTGTTGCTTTTCACATGCATGGTCAGAGGTTCTATTCTGTCCTCTGCCAGTATTCTCTAGCATTTGTGGGGCTGCATTTGCTCATCTTCACAATTGCTTGATTTATACTTGCACTGTTGGCAGATTAGGTTTATTTATCTAATGTGTACTGTAAGCCATATTTATTACCCTACAACACACATTGCCATTGGTAATACACATCCAGGTATGACTGCCGCACAGTTTGAATATGCCATACCATAATAGTGCATAGATACATATGTATTTCCTCATTTCACCATGGCTGGTATGCATTCCCACCCTGTTTGTCAACTTTCCATTGCCCATGTTGTAGAGTGTGCCATCTGTGTATCTTACCTTTTATTTCTGACTTTTGTCTGCCATGTCTTGTGATATTTGTTATATGTGTATACCTGCTGGGCTTTCCTTCTCCTCCTCCTTTCCTGTCTTTCCCTTTTCTACTGTTCTACAAAAAAAAAAAAAAAAAAAAAGAAAAAAGCAAACAAAAATGTGGCCTATTTCCACAAAAAAAAAAAAAAAAAAAAAAAAAAAAAACATTGCTTGTGCTCCTCTGACTGTCCCTCAGATTTTCTTATTCCAACATACCACTTGTGTGTCCCTCTTCTTCACCCGTACCCCACATTGGCTTTTCTTCTCCTATTTCCTTGGGTGTGTGCATCACCTGTGTTCCCATACATTGTGCACCCATTGTTAGCTACTGTTAGCTGTGGTGATGTGGCTGTGATTGCCCTTAATCTTTATTAATTTTTTTATTACACATTTTACTGATTTCCCCAGAATGCATAAGTGAAAGCAAGTATATTTTATTAGTAAATAATTTGTGTAGACATCTGTAGCTGTCTTTTTGTTTACTGGAGATATTGCTGAAGGTATGGATTACGTACGTCATGCAGCATACATTGGGATGGCATATTTTCTGTATCTTTGTTAATGTACATCAAGCTTTATGACAGTTTTCATGACTAACAGAGTAGCTATGACTGCCTGACAGTGCGCTGATGATGCTGCTGCTCAACTCTGTTATGCAAAGAGATATATTAAGTACATTGAGACATAGTTACATATTACAGGCTTAACCACAACTTTTCATAGGTTCATAGGTGTTTACTATGCTAATGACCACAAGGGCCTTTTTAAGCCTAGCCATGCATCCCAAATCTCTGACAAGTTCTGGTACCCTTGATAAGTGTAAGCAGGGGCTTCAGAGATGAAAAATTTACACCCAGGGGCCTGGGAGATGAAATATTTACAGGGTGCTTGTGTCAGTTAGAGACATAGGTGCCAAGCCAGGGATGAATTTCCTGTTCCTCATCCAATTGTACAAGTTACCCTTGAATCGGATTAGGGAGGAACTCTGCTTCACATGGATGGAAAGCCTGTTCCAGAGATGGGGTAGTCTCTGGGATACATACCTGTCTCTACAGTGGGTCCTATTTATATCACAGGCAAGGTTTAAGTCTTTAGAATGGGTAATTCTGGTGCTGTTTGTTTTATGGATATGCAGGAGGTCCATCAAAGTGTGGTCTGACAATGTCTAGTATGCCATGCATAGATCACATCAAAGTAGCCTGTAGGAGACAGAATACAGGGATAGGGTCTTGAGGTGGTCTGCATAGGACATTTTACTTATGCCCTGTATTCTTTTAGTGAGGAACCTCTGTGGGTGATCCAATTGTTGGATATGCCTGGTTAAATATATGCCAAAAGTGGTACTATACTCAATTATAGGTCTGATGAATGCTGAATACAGTTGAACAATGACTTCCTTGGACCTAGATACCATATCTTTGTTTATAAGTTGTGCAACACTGAATGATTTCCTCACTACTGTAGGCATGCATTGGTCAAAGGCTAGATTACTGTTTATATGTGTCCCTAAGACCTTGACTACTGGTTCAGTTCTAAGGGGTGTGTTGTCAATATGATAGTTACCAGGGGTGGATAAATTCCAGAAGCATACTATTATGCATTTCTTGTAATTTTGTTTTAGTCCATGGCTTGAAACCAGTTGTTTGTCTGTGTCAGCTCTTCCTGGAGAACATTTGTGTTGGTGTGGGATTTAATGACAGCTCTTAATTTGCAATCATCTGCAAATTTAGTCAGCCAGAGACCATTGACATTGGCCTTGACTTCAGAGAGGTAAATGCCAAAAAGAAGTGGTCCAAGGACAGATCCCTGAGGGACTCCACTTGCGAGTGGCCTCTGTAGAGGTGGACTCCCCAATTCTAACTTCCTGGGTTTTGTCTGTGAGCCAGTTGGCTATCTACCAGGTGACGTACAGGTTTGTATCTAACCTCTTGAGCTTGTCAACCATGCCCAACTGGGGTATTGCGTCAAATGCCTTGGTCAGGTCAAGGTAGGCAGTGTGAACCATTTTGCCTTCATCCATTGCTTTGGTGACCTTCTCAAAAAGTTCACCAGGTTGAGTAGGTATGACTTGCCCTTGATGAAACCAAACTAGGTTGGGTCCAGCGTCTGGATGTTTATTATATCATAATTGATCATTTCCATGATAATTCTTTCCAAAGCTTTGTATATAAGACTAGTGAGACTTATGGGTCTGTAGTTTCCAGGGTCTATCGATGACCCACCTGTGATGACTGTTGCTGTTCTCCATTCATGAGGCACAAAGCTTGTTTGGAGGCCACAGTTAAATAACAATTCCAGAAGGCCTGATAGGTCATGTTTCAAGCTATTTAGAAGGCATCCTGGGATACTGTCTGGAACCATTGATACAGTGTTCTTGGATTTAGAGAACATTTTAAGGATCTGTTCCCTAGTGATAGTAGGGTAGTTATATTTGATGGTATTTCATGAGGGAAGGTTGAGGGGGAGAGAGGGGTAAAGTTGGAGTTGAATTTGTCAACCAGTAGGTTTGTTATATATTCTGGCTCAGTGTAGGTGGCTCCATTTACAATGAGTTCTGCACACAATTTTATATTGCCTTTGAGGTTGTGGACATAGCTAAAGAATGCACTGTATTTTTCTGGATCTATATCATTTTATCGAATTGCTATTCAGCGAATAGCAGATCATTGAAGCCCTATTTAGTGAATGGCATTTCAGCAAATGACAAATCTTTCCCAGGGTAAGGAAGCACTTCGCCAAAGGCACACCTAAACAGAAACCACACAAAATCATACCCACTCAAGTAGGGGGCTTTGCCTCCCCCCACCCCCAATATGCAGCCCCCACACCCCTCAACTCTCTCTCTCTCTCTCTCTCTATATATATATATATATATATATATATATATATACCAACCCCAAGATCGCACTACTGTGGGGAAAAGAGCAAAGTTGTGATGTTGGCCAAGTGCTTCCATACCCTACGAAAGATTTCGTTGTTTGCTGAAATACTGTTCGCTAAATAGGGGTTAGATGAATTGCTATTCACTAAATAGCAATTTGATAAAATGATATAGACCCATTTGTCCTTCGCCTGGGATGCTGTGCTGATATTGGTGAAATGCACCTGATTTAGTGAAATTTACGTATTCTGACTCATTGTTTCAGGAATTCACCTTAATCCTAATATAACAGTTAAGAAAATTATTATCCAACACTACAAAGTTTTCTGAAAAGATAGAACTTCAAGGAACAAATTAAGTTGATATAACTCACAAATTTGACCTTCCATTTCTCTTACACGCACTATAGGTGCCCTCTGTTATAGTTATAGAATATTCAATGAGCTCACAAAAGCAAACTCCTTCAGAAATCTAAAGCTTACATGTTTGGACATACCTTCAAAGTTTAGCTCCCTCCCCCATAAAGTTGAAGAATGCCTCCAGTGGTTAAATGTCATGATTCACATTTAAATGTTAATTCCAGTGGACTTAAATAGTGACAGCAAAGTCATGCAAGTTCCCAGTTCTTAACTACTTCAAAATATATACAATATTGCAAAGCTAGAATTGCCACTGGACTGGATCCCACTGTATAAAAGTTTTAATGCTTTATTAAACTCAATAACTACATATCTATTTATGCCATTTGGTGTTCAAGCAAATGAAAATGTTGACTAGATACCTCTTACTGAATTCATGTCATAAGATGATGTACATAGATAGTTGCATTATACCTTTATGACTGTACTGACAGCTTAGCATCTATAAGAAAATTTAAAATAAAATCACATTTAGATATCTAAGAAAATCTGCTTTGCTTGCAAGGCCAAAACAGAAGTTCATGGATAAAGTATAAAAAATTCAAAAATCCAGACTTCTTTTAAGCAATTTTAATGATAAATTATTGTTAATCTCTCAATATAAGTTTAAGCAGCAGTATGCCTATCCTTCAAAATAGCTTTGCATTAAATCCATAAACCTTCAAGAGAGACATAAATGCACTCCTTTCCTCTAATACAGAACATAAATAAATAAACTAACTCACTAAAGAATGATACATCTCACCTTGCAGCAGTGAGCACTGTAGAATAATTTGTCAGCTGCTTCAGAGGCATAATTCCCAAATCAGCAATTGTTATCTCCAACACCTGGAAAAAAAATAAAAAAGAAAAATGCATTAAAAATACAGTTTAATATACAATGCTTTCTTACATACATACAGGAAAACTATGTCATAAGCAAAATAAGCAAGAGCCATATGGATCGCTAGCCATAGATGGCCTACCACTTATAAAAAGGTTTCTGCTTGCTGCTAATGAACTGGTTTGACAAGGCACTGTCTCATTGTATAAGCAAGAATGTACCAAACTGAGGGATGGGGGACCAATTAATGTCCCTCTTCACAAAGGAAGTACATATATTTTGTTGCTAAATTATTATTCTATATCTTTACTGGGAATCCTGTGAGTTAGATGCTTGTAAGATAGCTGCAACCTACATTGCCAGCAGTAAGTTCCATACTGGCTTCACACTTCTATCAAGGGGTACTTATGAATTCCCTCAAAGAAATATATAGTCACCTGATTGCGGAGTGTCCCATAATAACCAATGTCTTGTTAGTGTGCACAACGTGCACTTCAGGATGCAGTTATGGAAAAGGGGAGTCTGCTGTTAATATTCTGTTAATATGTGAGCACACAAAGGGTATTGGTTGGCACAAACTATAGTGTCTTATTTAGACAAATAGCAGGTGTTGTGGAAGTTAACTTTGAACAATCCTACAAAGGCAAGTATGGACGGAGTCCCAAACACAAGTTCTAACTACTAAGTGCTTTTGTTTTTTATTGTCAATAAAACTTCATAAGAGCTAAAACCAACTGCACAATCCAAGTTTAAAAGAAGAATCAAATGAATCACATGATCATCCCTAACCAATAAAATACTTGTCTCTGTTCCATCTTTTCTTCTTAAGGTTACAGTGTATTTTAAAACATGTTCAAGAAATATAAGCACGTACTAACCAATCAGAAATGTTACACTTTATCTGAAATGCTATAGTGTTTCTGATAAAACTTCTAATACAAATTTTATAAAATAAAACATATTTCTGTAAAGGAAAAACTCATGGCTATTACAAGCAACAGTATTTAGCATTTAAAGTCTTTGTGCCATCAGAAAACATATGTTTACTACAGACAAAAACAAAACCACTGCACCAGATAAATTTCAGACCAGGCTCCAAAAATATAATGCAAGAAATCCAAACAAAACCACTGCACCAGATAAAGTCCAGACCAGGCTCCAAAAATATAATGGAAGAAATCCAAGCAGGTAAAGGACACACATGGCATAAAACCATTTGGTTTTATTTATTTTATTTTATTTTATTTACATTTGTTTACCGGGAAATTCCGACTGGACACAGGTCCTTTTTCAGCAGATGCCCTGGGAGAAAAGCTCCACATCATGTACATGATAGAGATACAAAGTTGCAGCAATAGTAAACAACATTACAGGTTGTTGGCTTTAATACAATAACAAGATATTGATTATCAACAGTATATACAGAAAATGTTGCAAGTTAAGATAGTTTCTTGTCATTTATAATATTAGTAACAAAGTTGTCAGACAAGATGTTAAAGTATGTAAAGACAACTAGCTATTTCTGACTGTGGTTAGTAGTGGTGGTAGTATAGTTGGGTTAAGAGTCTAGTTGGGGGGTAAGGGTGGGGGTGTTAGTCTGGATTAGAGCAAGGACAAAGCCAGTGCAAATTTAAGTGGAATTTGAGGGCAGTCTTGAAAAGACTGCTGGAAGGTAGAGTAGTTATAGAGGGTGGAAGATTGTTCCAAAGTTTAGATATGGTACATGAAAATATGGCTTCTCCTGCTGAGTTTTTGGGTTGGATAACAGTGAGTTGATTTTTGTTGCTTGATCTTAGGGGCCTAGTGGGGTGATAGGGTTGGAGAAGGGTTTGAAGGGAAGGGATGTTAGGGGGGTGGTTAATAAGTTTATGAGCAAGGGTGAGATGATTAAAGTGAAGGAGTTGTGGGAGTTTTAGCAAGTTTAATTCTTTAAGGGAGATACAATGATGGCTGCGGTAGGAGGTTCCAGTGGCAAATTTAGCAATTTTGTTGTAACAAGCATCCAGCTTTTGTAGGTATGTCTGTCTAAGGTTGGTAAGTATGGGGGATGCATAGAGTAGGATGGAGATTAGCTGGGAATTGGCTATGAAGTTCTAACTGCCTTGGTTAGGAATTGGCGGCTTCGATATAATGCACCAAGTTTCTTGTGAACTTTTTTTTATTGTGAGAGATATGTGGGTGTCAAATCTAAGTTTGTTATCTATTTCCACACAAAGTAATTTTGTGTGTTCTGATGGAGAGATGATGGTATTGTCTTTGGCAAGAATGTTGAAGTGGGGGTGTTTTGGGTCACTTTGGAAGGTTGGAATAGGAGAAGTTTTGTCTTACTTGTGTTGAGTAGGAGCTGAGCATTGGATAGCCAGCTTTCTACAGAAGAGAATGATTCCTGTATGATTTGTTGTAGTTCTGGTAGAGCGGTGGCAGAGCAGATTAAAGTAGAGTCATCTGTGTACTGTATAAGAGATGCTTGTGTGGTGGCAGTATGTAGGTTGTTAGTGAAAAGTGAAAATGGCAGAGGGCCAAGGATAGACCCTTGGGGAACTCCAAGAGTAACTGGGAGGTGAGGTGATGTGTTATTGTCCCAGATTACTGATTGCTGGCATCCGTGTAGATAGCTGTGTTACCGGTTGCAGGCTGGTTGTGAGAAGGAGAGGTTGGGGAGTGTAGAGAGTAGTAGCTCATGAGATACCCCATCAAAGGCCTTTGAGAGATCTAGAAATACCAGAGTAGAGAAAAGGCCAGTGTTTTTGTAAGGAAGTATAGTGTTGGTGAAGGAGAGCAGAGCAGAGGTAGTGCTGTAATATGGCCTGAAACCATGTTGGGTTCTGGAGAGGAGATTATTAGCTAGGAGGTAGTTGGAGACCTGGGTGTTGATACATTTTTCAAGTATCTTGGAGAGAGGGGTGAGGATAGCAATGGGGCAGTAATTGGAGAGGTCAGTGGATGGGGGTGCCTTTGTGGAGGGGAATGATGTGGGATATTTTCCATATCGAGGGAACATAGCCTTCTGTTATGAAATGGTTGATTAGAATTGAAATTGGGTAGGCTAGTGTATCAGATGCAATTTTCAAGTATTCAGAGGGGAGGTTGTCAGCTGCGGGTTTGGTGGGTTTAGGTTTTAACAATAGTCTTTTTATGTTGGAGGTAGGTACTGAGCTGAAGAAGAAAAGAGGAGTGGGGGGTTTAGGGTTAGGAGTTGTGGGTGCTGTTGTAGGGAAGTATTGTTTGTTTAGAGATGTTATAGTTTCAGTGAAGTGTTTGTTGTAGGATTCAGCAATACTGCTGGAGGAAGGGGGAATGGACAGCTGGGGGGTATCAACCTTCCCTGGGTGGAGGATATTGTTAATAGTGGACCAGAATTGCTTAGGGTTGTGGTTGGTAGAGTTTAGGGTGGATTTATAGTAGAGGGATTTGTCTAATTTTATATGCTTTTTGGCTTTATTGTGCAGTTCAACGAATGATTGCCTATCTGAGTTATTTTTTGTTAGTCGCCAGTGCTCCCAGGCCTTATCTCTGGATTTCATTAGGGTTCTGGTGGTCTTTTGTAACCATGGGGCACGTCTGGATCTGACTTTGGCATTTCTTACAGGAGCATGGGTGTTTAGGACGAAGAAGAAGGTACTGTTGAAGAAGTGGACAGCCTCATCTAGGTTGAGGTATTTTAGTGGTGACCAGTTAATTTTTTGCAGGGAGGCGATGAAGGAGTTGGGGTTGAAGTTGGACTTGTTCCATATTTGCCTGTGGATAATAAGCTTCAGACTGTTTGTGTGGTGCTGAATTAGGAAAGTGGGGGAGTGGTCACTAGGACTGTCAGGTAAGCAGCCTGCTAGGTAAGAGTGAGGGGCTTTGTTGACTAGGAACCAGTCAAGTAAGGTATGATTGTTAGGGTTTTTGTTGATTCGGGTAGGGGATTGAATGAGTTGAGTGAACCCATGGAGATTAAGGTGAATGGTTGGGAGACTGTTATTACAAGATAGCCAGTTAATGTTAAAGTCACCAAGAATGATGGTTTCCTGGGGTATAGATAGAGTAGCCCAGCTCAGGAGATTTTCTAGGGGTGTGATATTTTTCCCTGGTGGGAAATAGCATCCCATGACATTGATTATTTTGTTTGGGTTTAGTTTGAGATTGGCATAAAGGATTTCTTCATTGTTGTGGTGAGGGGCAGATGAGTTCAGGAGTTGAATATTGAGGTGGTGTTTAAATATCAATGCTACACCACCTCCTTTTTTGGACAATTTGTCTATGCGAAGGATGTTGTATTCAGGTGGAAGTATTTCTTCACTTCTGATGTGAGGTTTGAGCCAGGTTTCAGTTAGGAAGAGAATATCTGGAGAATATATGCTTATGCTGGCATGTAGTTCTTGGATTTTATTGCATATGCTTCTGATGTTTAGGGACATTATAAGCAGGTCTGTTGTTTTCTTGTTGGCTAGGAGTTGAATTGTGGGGGGTTGCATGGACTAGGGTTTGTGGTTGCGTTGGATTTGGGAGGACCAGGGTTTGGATGGATGTCTTCAGCGAGGGCTAGTTTATAGAGGGTGTTTAGGATATGTTTTATATACATAGTATATGCAGTGCATGTTCTTTGCCTGCTTGGATTTCTTGCATTTAATGTTTACTGTTTCATTAAGACCGGGAAACTTATCTGCCTGGTGTCTTATTTGCCACTAGGATTCACAGCATTCAAGTAGGACATTGTAATTACCTACAGATTTTTCCATAGCGACAGCATCTACTACAAAAAAAGTGGAATTTTTTTTAATTAGTGCATATTAGTGAGTGTTTGATTAACGAATTATTAGCATTTTTTCTTTATAGTCAAATTGTGTTCATAAATTCTTATCGATGGCTTTCTCACAGTTTTTCCAGCGTAGAACCCCGGGCAGGAATCACAAAATGCCAAGTAAACAACTCCTTGTGAATCACAATTACATCTGTTTCTTACCCAAAGGTTTAAATTTAGTGCCTTGATTTGAATGTTAGAGGTTTTGCTGATAAACTGGCATTGCTTTTACCTGCCACATATGTAAGTACCGCATGCATTTGTTTCTGATGGTGTAGTTTGATGGTGTTCTAACATGGATCTCAGGTTATGAATTTTTTTGTAGGTAAACAAAGGGCTAACACCAATAATTTTGGCTAATTCATCATTTCCTTAAATATTCTGCTTCTTCCTCAAAAATAGTTTGTTCACTGATGAGCCTACTAAGTGTGATGAATTGTCCTTTTATCACCCCTTTCTTCATATGAAAGGGGTGTTCCCTTTTCCTCTGCAGGTATTGATTAACAACAGTCTCTTTTCTGAAAATTTTACTTGATAATTAAGAAGGTCATTCCTGCAAGGAAACTGTGATATCCAAATAACTGATGGCCTTTCCTAAGCCGCTCACAGTGAACTGTAGAAATGGAGTACTGGAATTAATGAAGTCACACAATTGATGTAATTCTACTTCAGTTCCTTTCCATAGAAAAATGAGGTCATCTATAAATCTCCTGTAAAAGACTACCTTTTCAAACAAGGGGTAAGGTTTGAGGTATACCTGCTCCCACCAAGCCATTACCAGATTAACAAAAATGGGGGCTACTCTTGCCCCATAGCAATTCTTGTTTTTTGTTTATAAGTATTTCCCTTGAAACATGTAAAAGTTGTTTTCTAAAACCACTTCCAACAAGACACAAATAAAATGTTTATCAGGTTGATAACTTCTAACAAAGTCAATGCCTGTGTCCTGCTGAATGCAAGTCTATAAAGACACTACATCAAATGACACAAAGACACAATCATTGCCAATGTTCCCAATGTTACTTAGTAGCTCCAACAAGTGCCATGAGTCTTTCAGGTAGAATTCAAACTTTTGGACAACCGGTTTTAGAAGATGGTCAAGAAAGACTGATATTGCCTCTGTTTTGTAGTGATAAGCTGCAACTACTGGTCTAAAAGGGGGATTGAACCTGTCTTTGTGTATTTTAGGTATAGCAAAGAGTCTAGCCATTTTTGGCCGATCAGTTCTCAGAAATGTGTATACCTTATGGTCGAAGTTTCCTTGGCACAACAGGTCAAACAAAATTGTGTCAATGTTTGAAAAACTCCTGTTTATTTTTTGACTGTGATTTCCTTGTAACAATCTAAGTCACTAGGAGGTTTCTAATGGCCATGTTGTAGTCAACACTGCTCATAATGACTGTCATATCCCCTTTGTCAGCTCTCATGACCCATATTTCTTTGTTGGTTGAAAGTTCCTTTAAGGCAAGTTTTTCTTCCAAGTCTTCCTCACATATATCGTGGAAGACTTGAATAGTATTACGAAGTGTAGAATTGTATGTACTTCTATGGGTAAATTTGTCTTGTTTTTGGCTGAAGTGGAGAATGTCATGTAACACGAACTGTAGATTCAACTTCCGAACATATAGTTTCAAGTCAATTAAAACCTTACTGATGTTCACTGGTTGAGTAGGAATAAGCGAAAAATCTTTTCTAAGTACTGATAAATGATGGTTGCTCAGGACCATGTTACTGAGATTAAGGATGTCTGTATTTTTATTCATTTTTTTGGTTTTCCCCCTCCCCTTGTTTGATTTTTTCATCCCTATTCTGCCATTGTGGAGTCCTTATGTTGTTGGGGGAATTCAAGGTAAAAGTAGCTGGTGAAAGAACAGGAGGTTGGTTTTGGTTGCTGAGGTTGGTAGTGGCCTGGCATTATAAATCTGACCGGTCTTCCATTCTTGAATTGACACTTGTTTCTGGCTCAACTGTGTTAGCTCACTGAACTGTAACTGGCTTACAAACAGTGTTAACCTTATCATTTGGGAGGTAAGCCAACCATGAACTGGTAGGTTCTGAGTATCTCCAGATTTTGCCACATTTTCTGTTAATGACAATGGCTGTTAACCTGTTGGCTTCAGCTGAAATGCCACTGTATAGGCTACCAAGTTCTGGGAAACAATTGTATTTTTTGTGTTTCCATCTAAACTTCAGTTCTCTACTTCTAGGTGGCAAACTTTAATTTTGTAGTAATCTTCCACCTGTAATTTCATCAGAGAGAATCTTCCACCAGTAATGTCATTAGAGAGATTCCAGTACTATTAAATAATTTGACTAGTTCACAAAATAATTTGTCTCCTGGTTTTACATAATTTGGAAATTTATATACTCTTAAACTGAACATTACTTGTTAAACATGACTACATTCCTCTAGATACAAAATTTTGTACTGGCATGGTTTAAATTAGAACACGAGATTTTCCAAATTGAAAATGTCTTTTTTGCATTGTTCATATTAATTAATGTTAGAAGCGCTGCTTCTATGAAATGTCTCTGAGTCAGAAATTACACGTAATACAGTGTCTTTGAATGGGTTATCTACATTTTTAAATAAATCATTAAGTATACCATCTGAACCTGATGAAATCACTGTAGGTGCATCCTCATTGTTGCCAAGAGAGACCAAGATGTTGTTTGTATAATGTTCTGGGTAAAATACCTGGTTTGATGATTTCCTAGGTACAGCATAGTTTTGGCTCCTTGTTTTAAACCCTTCTAATAGACCACAGACATCCATTACTGCTGTTGTTAATTTCTGTGTCAGCAACACCAATTCTGCAGGAACTTGATGTATGGAAAGATCAAAATTCCCATCTTGTGCAGACAAACTTTCAAACATGCCAGTTTACCACAAACAAAAACACCAGAACAACAACTAGCAGAGTAGACTTAAAAAACAAGTGAAACAATCTTACAAAGGCAAGAGATGGAGTCCCAAACGTAAGTTTTAACTACTAAGCGCTTTTGTTCTTTTTATTTTCAATAGAACTTGATCAGAATTAAAACCAAGTACTCAATCCAAATTTAAAAGAAGTATCAAATTAATCACATGATCATCCCTAACCAATAAAATACTTGTCTCTGTTCCCTGTTTTCTTCTTAAAGTTATAATGTATTTTAAAACATGCTCTGTTCAAGAAATATAACTAAGCACTAACCAACCAGAAAGTTACTCTCAATGTGAAATGGTATAGTGTTGCTGATAAAAACTTATAATATAATTTTTCTAAAATGAAATTTATGGCTAATAGGAGCAACAGTATCTAGCATCTAAAGTCTTTATGCCATCAGAAAACATTTAATATTTACTGTTTAATTAAGACCGAGAAACTTATCTGCCTGCAGTCTTATTTGCCACCAGGATTCAGGGCATTCAAGTAGGACATTGTAATTGCTTACAAATTCTTCCATACTGACAGCATCTAATATGAAAAAACATGTTAGTGGCAACATTGAGCAAAAGCTCTCAACAAAACCACAGACAGGCCTGGTTTACACTGAAGCAAACACTAGGGACATGTTGACATTCTGTTGTCATAGTGACCCTATGTTTAAGTTTGGGAGAGAGTTCTCCCTTGTAGAGTTTATTGCCAAGTTATATATATGTGTGTGTGTGTGTGTGTGTGTGTGTGTGTGTGTGTGTGTGTGTGTGTGTGTGTTTCCTGATGCATCCCATTTTGGTCTGCAGCACATTAATCAGCTGTGCAGCTTGGGAAGCAGTTGACTGATGCAGGCTGAATAGAGTTCTGCCATTGTAGCCTCAGCCACACATCACACATCTCTTTACTGTCACACTAATAAAACTCATTGAGAACAGATGTACACAATCAGCTATTAACTTTCATTCCAACAGCTTTTTGACTGACTTTCAAGATGGTTTCTGCCAATACCATGATGCTAATACTACATTGTTATATGGTCTAGACATCATCCAAATTGAACTAAATACAGATACAATGATAACTACTTTTCATAGACCTATTCAAGGTCTTTCATGGGTACTTTTCCGTTAACGGGGCAACAGTCAGAATGCGCAGTTGATGTCAACCCAGTGCCACTTCGTTTTTTCTGCTTTTAAGTCAGTCTTCCTATGCAGAATATTACTGATTTTCTCAACATATGGATAGGAGCTGAGAATGACAAATGAAAATGGTGACAAAAACGTTAAGAGGGCATTGGGGGGAAATGCCCGTTGGTGTTAAGTGAGTGCTGCTCATTTATGCATGGTTTTCAGTTTTGTCTTCATTGTCTCACTACCACTGATTTTGTCAGATGTCAGTACTGCTTATTGCATTGGTGTGTTCTGGGTTTCATTTTGCCTATGTTCTCACATTATTACTGATTTCTCCTCCAAAGTCAGTGCTACATATTTGGTTGTTTTGTGCTTTTAATGTTGGCTTTGTTGTGGGATTGTTCCTAATTTTGTCACAAGTCAGTGCCAATCATACACACGCCTTTAGAAAGATTGCCTGTTATTGCATAAATAAGGTGTACATCATGCACGTTATATCGTACAAAAAAAAATAGTGAAGTGCTCCTGTTTGCGAACATGTGCTGATATGGAAGGCTGACTGTGTTCACATTTCGCAGCAACATTTACATTGGCTCTGATTTTTTTTTGTATTCTTTTGCTTAGATCCCCTTTTCCCCTCATGTATGCACACGTGGAATCTGATGATTTGAATAAGATGCATACTGCAGCAGTAGGCTGGAGGGGGTGGGGACATGCTGCATGCTCTGGTGTTTCGGGATTTTCATAGTTCAGCAGTCGGCTTCAGTAAATGCTTTACACCTCCTCCATAGAAGGTTTTCCTTCTTGTACAAATTTACCTAACCTGTTGAAATGTTTATGGAGTTGCATCTGTATGTTTGCTGCATCATTTAGAATAACACAGCTGAACTGTACCAAAAAATTAACGGTCCTTCAACCGTGCATTCTGACTGTTGCCCCATTAACGGAAAAGTACCCTTTCATGTAATTAAGTAATTTCATCTAATTAATAGATGTTTTAGCTTAGAATTTACAAGATAAACACTGGCTGCTTTAATAGCTGGCTAGATAGCAGGTAACAATATGTAAAATGGAATAAGGCCTATCCAGGTCCATAAACATCCAGAGTGGTATGCCATATTAAAACAGCAAGCTGTTATTTTTACTTATTGTAAATGAAAGGGATCATGCATGGAAAAAACTCATACTTTATCAGTATTTACATGAATATTGACATTTCCTTCTGTTTTCAAGTCAAAACCCTAACTCAAGTTTTATTTTACACCTTCTCACCAGTGGTTAATGGAATTTAAGTTATATCTGAATGCTGATAAATCCAAATGCATGATCTTTGCTCCTCGTATGTACACCCAGAATCCATAGTTTCCTATGAAAAACAAAAACATTAATATCGTAGCACTTCAAGTTGTAAAAATAATTAAATATCTGGATATGATAGTTGGCAAAAATGTAAAACTTGCCTTGTGTATGCATAGTTTGATTGCAAAAACAACAAATATACTGGATATGTTTTGCAGATTTAAGAAGCATCTAAATAACAAATCCAGGGAGCCACTTTGCTTAAACTGAAATGGATTGCAAGCTACTTAATTGAAATGCACACCTAGCAAACACTGTCCCGGCATTATTTACTAATCCCGAACTCACACACCACGAGAAAGAAACATTTGTTGCAAGACTACCTTAGCATAACTATTACTGTCTAACAGTATCCATAGTACATTGTTTTTCTGAAGAGGATAACCAATTTTCCCAGCACAGTATAACATAGTAATGTAAACCTCTCATCATCTCTACATAGTTGCCTAACTATAATAACTTCTGCTCAAAATTGTAAACCTTCAGTGGTTTAAACCTTTAGGTCTGACAGACATTTTTTTTCTGCACAGTATTTTATTTCCTCATACATAAACCTTTAAACTTGTTCTTTGAACTGACTTTGAATTGAACATCACTACCAATATTCATACAGCTGCACGGAACATTGTTTCTAGGATGTTTGAGCATATACCACCAATTCTTTACGCCTTAAACATTTGCATTTGTAAATGCTGTAAACTATGATTTAGCACACATCTGTTTTGTAAGCCTATTTCTATTCTCCTGATACACTGAGCCATCTATATTTACTTCTATACATTCCTTCCATGTTTACTACCTACTACTGTTAAACCAGTCCCTTATGCACTGTATATGATCTAGTACTCTCCCTTACTGCTCTCACTGTGCTGCCTATAATGACCTACAGCATTACTATACACCTTTACCTGCAATTACCCCACTTAATACTCCCCCACACTTCCCCTTCCATCTAACCATATCCATCACCTCCTCCTTTCTTTCTACATCCTTTATTAAATGTTACTACAAAGTAAATATATAATGTATACATTATCTTAGAGTGCTGGTGGTTCTGCAACTGTTGGAATCTGCTAAATAAACAAGTGTTCACTGAACATTTTAATCGTGGCTTTATTGCTTCGCCTGACAGAGGTGCTAGTGTGGATTACTGGTCTTGGTGCTTTGGTACCTGGTTGCTTGCTGTTCTTGGGAATTATCTTAGAATGCCACTATTAGAATATTACATAGATATTGTAATGAAACCTCTATGTGCAATCACTGTACCTAACAGAATTCTAAATATGCATACATATACCTGGTTATTTATGCTTAACAAATACACTGTCTGTAGCTTTTCTTCTAGGAAATCCATTGTAAATGGATTTTATGCTGATGGCATTCCCCTGATCAGCAAAATAAAACAAATATACTATACTGATATTAAACTAACATGTTTGTAAGATCAGGAATGCACTTGTCAATTCAACATCAGAAGAGTAAATATGTTTATATTTGTATGTAAAAGGTTTTACTTTATCTCTGTTATGTGTTATATAAAGCTCCTGTGTTTCATAAAGCACCTTTTCTTTCACGCATACACTATAAACTTTGTAAAACATGGGCTAGTTTTTCATCCTTACAAACTTTCACGACCAGAGTAAAATAACAACTTGGGGACTGCAGATGATAACAACCACATTAACAGCTGGAGTACAAGAAGCTTTAGCAACAGAGACATAAAAGTTTAGAATGTCACTCATATTTCAGGTCAGGGCCATTGCAGAGGTTTAGAATAGCTTTTTACAGCAGACTTAAGTACCATTACTGCCCTTTACGTCCTGAAGGAATTATGAAGGTACAATGGAAACAGTCATTGGGAATGCCTTCAAACTGCACAGGTAAGTAGAACAGATGATTGATGGAGGTTTAAAAGCAAGTTAAAGTTGCTTATGAACAGAAATGTCAAAAGCTAAAAATGGAAAATTACACAACGCTAAAGGTTGGCTGTTATTTTCCCTGCTTTTTCAAGGGTCACTCTAGCAATATGCTTTTCAAAGAAGTTGCTGTAGTGCTTTAGTTCAATTCAGCATATTTTTATTACACATGAATACAATT
The DNA here is from genome assembly GCF_019279795.1 of Protopterus annectens. Taxonomy (NCBI): domain Eukaryota; kingdom Metazoa; phylum Chordata; order Ceratodontiformes; family Protopteridae; genus Protopterus; species Protopterus annectens. Next base: position 839,196,959 of record NC_056744.1, read on the forward strand.
AACACACATATTAATTAAGTTAATATGGACACAGTAAACAACAAGTTCTTTATCTTTTAAGTCAAAAATATGAGCAGAAAAGGGAAATACTGTATATATGTTTACTGCTTTATGTGCAGCTAGAGGAATTGCCAGCCCTATATTTTATTTAGCTAAGCCTCTTATAGGCCAACATGGAAAAGAGACTTAGATAGTGACAGGAAAGTGCAGTGTATGTTTTGCATTATACTTATATCAGAATATAACAGAAACATTGTAGAAATATATGACCATATAATTTGTTTTATATATATCTCCAGAAATAAAAAATCAAATCTATTTTAGAGAACCAAAAAGATGAAAGGAAATTAAGACATTCCTCCTACTTAATAAGCTTATTACTACCTTGGTGTTCTTCATTTGTCACCCTTTTTCTGTGGGCATAAAGCCATTCTGCATCTGAAGCTATAGCTCATGTAGCCACCACTTCCATGTAGTACAGCACGCTACAGACAATTTAGACTGAATAGCTTATGTAGCCACCACTTCCATGTAGTACAGCACGCTACAGATAACTTAGACTGAATAGTTTATATAGCCATCACTTCCGTGTAGCACAGCATACTAGAGATAACTTAGACTAAATAGCTTATGTAGCCACCACTTCCATGTAGTACAGCATACTAGAGATAACATAGACTGAAGTGAAGGGATGATCTGCAGTGTCCTCCACAAGTGCTATGTCTGATAAATATTCCTCAGTCCATATCTGCTGTGCAGTGCTATTTCCGGTGTCTGCCCTGGTTCAACAATTGGTATAGCATGCTTGAGCAGATTTGATATGTAGTCATTATGGAATCTACAGATCTGTGGCATGATGTTAGACCTGCAGCTTAAAGTTAAAACTCCACAAGTTTTGAAAAAGACTTCTAAGCTGGATTTGCCTTTTGACTAAGTAAGCTGGAAGGTGAAGTATAAAATACAGTTTTATAATGTTATAGTTTTTCAGTGCTGCAGATGGTCAATTGTCCATGTATATATATATATATATATATATATATATATATATATATATGTATGGGTCTATGTTCTTTACTTGAAAGTACGGTTCATCGAACCTTATTTCTGCTAACTGATTTCCGTGAAAGTGCATTTTGTCGAAAATGCACTTTCGCAGACAAATTAAAAAACCTAAAAAAAAAACCATATTAAACACTGGTGCAAGCCCCCCTTCACCCCCACCCCCCTACTTTAATATTCTCACTCTGAGATTGAACTACGGTGGGGAAAAGGGAATATTCCCTTATCCCCATTGTACTATGATCTCAACAAGAGTTTCCTTAGTTGTACATCAACAGTATACGTTGATGTACAACTAACGGTACATGCTAACGGCATGTGTTTTTTTTGTTTTCTTTAGCGAAAGTGCATTTTCAACAAAATACACTTTCGCTAAAGTAATTTTGACAAAGTACTGTTCGATGAACCATACTGCTGATAAAACAACAAAGACCCATATATATATATATATATATATATATATATATATATATATATATACACATATATATATATATATATATATATATATATATACACACATATATATATATATATATATGAGTCTATTTGAAAAGACTAAAAGCCTACTTATCCGAAGATGAAAAGACGAGACAACATCACCGAATCTTCATTTAAATGACTCCTCACATAACCGACAGTTTACCTAGGGAAAGGAAGCTGACAGCCAACAATTGCAAGAAACCACATGTAGCACTCTCAACCCACACAAGTGAGGTGCTTTAACTCACACACCCTACCAATGTGGGGGGCTGTGCCCCCACCCACCCATCTAATTATACCAACTCCAAGATCGCACTATAGTGGGGAAAAGGGAAAACTTCCAAATGTTGGCCGACCACTTCCTTTCCCTGGGTAAATTGTCGGTTATGTGAGAAGTCATTTAAATGAAAATTTGGTGATGTCGTCTCGGTGTTTTCATCTTCAGGTAAGTGGTCTTTCAGTTTTTTCAAGTAGACCCATGTATATATTTATATGTTTTTTGCCTGTATAATCATCTAACCTTATTTTAAAAATAGCTATACAGCTTGATTTTTTTTTTTATTTCAACAGTCTGTTACAAAGATGATAATGTTTGAGCACTGTACCTGTTCCTTCTTATTGTTCTGTTATTCTTCATTATATAAGTACCCGACTGCACTTCTAGTCACTCATGAGAAAAGTCAGAGCTATAATTCTGTACAGGATGGAGATGTTTTATACGGTATTTGTTTAATATTATTTTCCTTTGCATAAGGCTGTACCACAATGTATGTATACCCACCTTTCTCTTTTGGGGATATTGACTCCTTACATGCATCAGCAAATCTCTCTTCCCTCTTTCTCTTCCCTTAAGAAGAGACATCCAGTCTTGTTTGTTCAGTCCCATCTTTCAGCCAATGCTTCTAAAAGCAAGGCCCAGTCTTAAAATTTAGGTCAGCCATTGCACAGTCAAGGTTAAAACTTCTGATCCATGAGCACCAGCATTGCTACAAATTTGCCGTTAATATGAAGCTCTTGCAGGTTCTGTATCTTCTTTTTTAATTAACTTTTATTACCAATAACTTTATCAACAATGGATGAGTGGAAGCTAGTATGATTTGTCAAGGAAGATATGGCAGTTAGTTCAGTAAAATAAGAAGCAAAAGTATGCGTATATAACATTTCTATACAAGCACATTTAATATGTGCAAAGAGCAATTAGTCTGTGTAAGGGCTTTTGAATACATGAAAGTACTTCACTATTATATTAGAGCCACATATTTTACATAGCATTCTTCTCGGATCCACAATAATTGATAGAAAGATGGTTCTCTGAAAATAAATCATAAGGACCCTATCCTGTCACTGAAGCATTCTGATATCTAAAATATCCAGTTAAAAAAAAACCTTCAACATGAATTTTTACAAAGACAAGAAATCCTCCTGCATCTAACAGCCTCTGCTGTTATATTCTTTCTACTGCATTTGCCATGAAGCAAGGTCAGAATGATAGTCTTTGTATTTCCCATCTATGAGTTCCTAATCAATGAGCCATTCCTTTTACTGATCAGCACCAATACATCAGGCTTCTCACATTCAGCATTTAACAGTCACTATCAGTTTGCTCATGTTCCTTAGTTGACTTCCAGTTTACCCTTGGTTTTAGATCACTGTGTATCCTTCTTTCTAGGATTCTCATGTTGAAGAATCTCATCCCCCATTACCCCGAGCATCTTATTACATAGCTGTTTATTTAGGGTACCTTTGGTTCATTTGCACCTCCTGTGTATGACATTTTGATCACCTCACTTATTTCCAAGGAGAGATTATAACCTTTCAATCAGAATAAAGTTAATGAACCTCATATGTGTCTTCCTGTTCTCTTAGTAAAATATTCATAGACTTTCTTAAAGTTTATTTAAAAGGAAATGGAGAGCCCTAAACTGATTTAATGGCTTCCACCTTTGTGCACTGTCTTCCTCAAGAAAAAGAGGAGTGCTAAAACAGTCATGAATTAAAACAAAAGTATAGAAAATAAGTATGCTCAAGATGGCTTTTTACTCAGATTAAATGGATTTCTAGTAGGATCATTTTAAACTCTTTGATTAGATTTTTGTGGACATTTGACTTCTAACTTACCATATCTGTTTTCAGTTTTCCTTATAACATATACATTTAACAGAATTGGACTTGTGTTCAAAGTCCATCCCCTTTTTCTGGATGAGGTGATCAAACTGTCCAGTAAAGTGTTCTCTGTTTTTGGATTCTGGGATGCAACCAGTTTGTGAGGAACTCTAAAAGAGACATTTTATTTTCTCTGTGGTAGGCCATTTCTTAATATACTTTACCATTCATCTCAGCCTGACCTGGGCACATTGTTAACTTCTTCAATGAGTTCTGTGTAAAAGAATAACAACGCGATGGATTGTTCATGATATATATTCACTGCATCTGACCTTAGATGACTGCTATTGTGTACAAAAAAGACACAATTTTCTAATTGTTTTACTGCAGAGACAACTAACCTTCCCCCGTGGCTTAGCATCCTTGGAGTGTTATATTAAGTGAGCGGGTGAAGCAGACAAAGTGCCATCGATGAGAAGCTTTGCTTCATAGAAACACAGGATTCAAATCCTACTTTGAACTTTTTTTTTCAGAGTCACACAAAATATGAAGTCTTGCTGTTGGCAGTCAGGATATGGAACCAGAACGTGCAGAATAGACTTTCACTGTAAAAAACAATGCTTATATGCTTCTGGGGTAGCTTTTGGTTCCCATAGTTTGACCATAAACTGTCTCTTAAAGATGAACCTGGTTTTAAATCATCCTACAAAACCAGAATGAAGTAGATTACATTTCTGCTTCAAATTTAAAAGGTCACAAAAACCCTGACACTTCCGTTTGAAAAGTATTAGCTACCACATATGGTAAAAATAGTTCTGCTTCCACTAAAGGGACTATATATCAACAAATACTCATAACCATAGTGTAACATATACTGCTAGATAGGTCATGTAGTGTATCATGTGAGCAAACCACTTTTATTTTCAGATGATCTCTTGTTATTGCTGCCTGAAGTAGTAGGGGTTAAAGTATTTAAATAAATATAATGTGCTAATCTTCTGCCTGTCCTGCCAATTAATACACCAAGTGATGCATTCATAACATAATTGTTTGTCAAGACTGACATACAATCATTTTTATTTCCTCTTTAATTTTGGGATTTATTGCTATAATACTCCATACCAAGTCAAAGTGGTGATGTCTGCAGTTTTCATCAGTGGCCTATCTCCTGTCTATCTTCTCTTAACAATAGTGAGAAGTCTGAAGTTCAAAACAAAAATCTACAATTGCTAATTTCCTGCCTTTCTTCTCTTAGCAATGACACTTTAAACCTCCTGTAGTGGAGGCCCATGAGATATATTTAACATAGCATGCCTGTAGTTAACGTATTAGTCTGAATATACCCATAATACCTTAAAAATTAAAAAGCCATGGGCATTCAAAAGCCATACAGCTGAAACACTGATACATACTGGCATATAACCAATGGGCATCCCACTACATGAGGTGTAATATATTACACAGTGGAGACTCTGCCATGGCTGGGTTTTTCTTGCAGTTTTTACAAAACAGTTTGTCTGTGTGTCTTTTTTATCCTTTGGTTTGGCTCTTAGCAATGATGGGATATCAGAATTTAAAATAAGAATTCATTTTTTACATAATTCACTCCTCAACATGGTGTGAAGACATTTTGTCATACAAAGCAGTGGTCACATTGCGCCATAGACCTCTCTTTACTGTTCACCCATTCTTCATTCAGGACACAGACAATTACTGCTTGCTAGTCTACTTTTTACACCACATGTTGCAGTCTCTAATCCTTTCCTTCGTTGCTATGCTAAAACAGACACTAGTAGCATCCCTGGTAAGGTTGATTCCCTCCCCAATTCCTTACATGTCCTGACCACCTTTCTTTTCTTTATGTGTGCCTCTTCTGTAGCTCTGCTCACCAAGTCACAGGTGCCAGAATATGCTATGATGTGAGAGGTTTGCACCTCTGTGTGACTCTATTATCTTTAGCAGGAAGTCAAAATGTAATTAGCCCTCTCTTCTAAAGACTAGAATAGGAAACACTCCCTTCAACTCACCATTAAAATCTCATGTAATTGTATTTGGTATTAAGAAGTATTTAAATCAACTATAATTACTAACTCTCTCTTCCTAAGTGGAGAAGGTATTATTGAAGTTGTTTGTATCAAGTGTATATGCATTTTATTAAACAAATTGCTCACTTTCTTAGAACACATTTGTGGAGTTGACAAACAGATGCATAAACATAGATTATGTTATACCACATAAAGGATTCACTCTGAGCTGCTACTAGACTTAATGTAGCCAAAGCTGCACTCATGTTATCATTAATTTATGGTATAGTTGTTTTAAAATCCTCTCTTAACGATAAACTAAATACATATGTTAATGCCCACAAAAGATGGTCATATTGCTTGTAGGTCAATGAAAGGCCCACACCACTACAATGAACTTACAGGTGATGAGTGGCTTTGTATGCCAAATGGTTTATCCAACCTCCAATTAATGTTGGCTGTTTCTGTCATCCACCATGCACTCACAACCCTGTCTCAGAGATCTTCTCATATGATGTATGACTACTTTCTACTTTACGTCATCACTACAATGTCTGCTTTGCATACCCTCCATTCAAAACCAGATTCAAAAGAATACAGACAGCAAGACTATTCACTTTAAATAAATATCAGTATTGTTGACAATCCTGTCTCTGGTGTATCTCCCCTTTCATCTTTTTGCCCGTGTCATACAAGCAAATATTTGCCATAATTAGTTGTAATTATGGTCTCCGAGATCTGCCTGAATGTCTAGCATCTGCTGCTCTGGCCACATGCTATTTATGCTTCTTATTCCTACTATTCTTCTTTCTTTCTCCCCCTCTTTCTGTCTTCCAAGATCCCCTCATCTTGGCCCCACTTTGTTTCTCCTCTGCCACGTCTTTCAGTTTTCCTTCCTCCTTGTTTGTTCCATCTGCATTCTGTAAACTCCAGATCAGGGGCAGCTCATGCTATCGGACTGCAGGACTGCAGCCCTCCCAGGAAAAACCTGCAAGTGTATTTGACACTTGCCATAAAAAAAATTATATTACTATTTATTTTTCATGTTTGTGTGTGTTAACACAGTATGATGAGTCCGCAAAGTCCCGGAACTCGAACTGCGCATGCTCGTCGAGTTCTGTTTTTTTTTTTTATTTCTTTTATTTAACAACGCGTAGTATCTACTATCTGACTGCTGACAAAGGCAGTCCAGATTAAAGAAAAAGCATCAGTGTGATGCCCAGAAGTCTATGTGGTTTAACCGCACAGTAAATTAGAAGGGGGTTCGGACTTCCACGTCCGCAGGCACATATGTGACGTGGATGGCTGGATTGCTACTGATTGGTTCTCGCTCTCTTCTCAAAAAAGAGAGCGAGAAACAATCAGTAGCACAGTAGTACTGTACTTGACTTCTTGTCTGGGACCGTTGGATTAATCAGTGGATCATACCAGCATTGTCGTACTTGTTGGTGGTGCTTGTGCTTGGTAAAAAAGTTAATAAACAACTTTATTTTTTTTTTGTCTTGGGCCTTGGCTAAGGGCTTGCACTGCAGCCAGTAAGAGGAAAAGAAAAAGCAGTTGCTTCAACTTGCTTGCCAGTTACTTTCTTCTTTGGGAATCGGGAAGGGAACTGATTTGAAGAAGGCTGACGAGAAGATTCATAAACTGAAGTAGGTGCTAGACTTGGCTCTGTACCCTTGAGTATTTTTGCTGCAAACCTGGCTGCAACTTTTATACACCTGTAAAGGAATACGTAAACCGATGTGGTAACCTAAAACAAAATGAAGCACACGGTAGCAGAGCTAGCCACCTGGTGATGTAAACCTTGGCAGTATGATTGCTACTGGTGAAGTGATTCAAGTGACACGACCCCAGCCGATCCTATGTGCAAAAATGGAAAAAGGGTTGTGTGGATGGATCTGAGTGTGTGGGTTTTAGGAAAATCATGAGGCAGGTTAAAGCTATTATCTACATTGCCATTGCATATATAACTTTTTGCTTCTTCGGATACTTTTATGTCTGATAGTATTACACTGTGATTTTAATCTTTCTCATCATTGTTTTACTTCCATTATATGTATTTGGTGTTTGCTGTTTTATTTATTTCCATTTATGCTATTACTTTATGCAGTGTCAGCCCTGCTGTGGCATTGGTATGGCATAGGTCACTTCTCCATCAACTTGCCCTGCCCTGCCATCCCCTCTCTATTTGCCTTCAGTCCTACATCTCCACAGGATGATGCAGGTCTTCCAGTGAAAGGTTGCCTGAGGAGTTCCATCTTGACATCCTGTGGTGTGTCACTGGGTAGATCAAGATATATTACCTGGAAGGAGATTGAGGATGTGGTGACAGCACAGGTGAAACAGCCTCTTGACCCTTGTATTGGCTCCTGGAGAATGCCCTTGTATGACTGTTAAAGTTGCAGAGCTGCCTGGCTCTGCCCAGTGCAGAGAGTAATGACACAAGTGACTAAATTCTGTCTGGGTGTAGCAGTGGGCAGCCCGAATATCAACTGTCACCCCACCCTATCCCCATCATTATGTTCCCTGTCATTGTGTTTCACTTTCTTCCCAAGTTTGTTGTCCATTACTCCCCATCACCAGTTATCCTACTCTTTATCTGCTATGTGTCCCTCTTTTGTGTTTCTGCACCTTCTCTGCTGGACTTTGCCAGTGTGGCATTCCTATGCTCTTTTTCCCTGCCAAAAAACTTCCTCTTACCTCCTTCCCCCTCACCCTTCTAAAAAATAGGCATCTGCCCCAAAAAAATACACTTGCTTCTCAGCCCCATTACATTCTTCCTTTCCGTTTGCTCTTCTATGTGTTCACTATTTTGCTCTTCTCTCTTTCTGACTGCGTTTAACAGACATTTCCTTTCCATTGATGTCAATAAATTGATAGGGACCTTTCTGAGAAGCTGTTATTTTGGATCTCAGCAGTTTTCACAGCCGCATGACCTTGCATTGTCATGACTGCCATTGTGCAATGTTCTTCTTTAAGTAGTTTGAGTGGTTCTCACCAGCACATTCCTTAAGTATTTAATCTTTGTCATGCTAATTGGCTCCTATTACATAGTTAATTAGCCTTGGGCTGCATTCAGCTACTTCATTTTCGGTAATTAGCCATTATGCATCTATATAACTGACAGTGCTGAATCCCAGGGAATGTATGCCAGGAAATGGTATGAGATACACTGCCAAAAATATATGATTGCAGAACCTGTATATTGCAGGGATCCTGAGCTTATATTTCATTTAAGTAGCTTTCGTTTTATGGCAAACACAAAATAGAAAATTCATATCTAAAAAAAAAGATTTCCCAAAATATCACTGTTCTTCAACAGTGCAAGATATGTAATGGCTTGGAAAGAGGTGTGCTTAGATTCACACCATGCATAACTTGAGCATTATGAACATAAACATGAGCCTCCTTTCAGTATCCAGCAATGAGCCAGATTTATTCGTTCTCCCACCCTGACCACCGTAAATTACAACAGCATTTGCTTTGGACTTTTCCTTCCAAGTTCTCCCACTTTGTGACATTTTGAGTGGACCATGATGGGAGTCTGCTGTTAATATTCTTTCACCATATTGCTGACATGTTGTTCTTCTGGTACAGCTCAACATTATACAAAGTCACGTGATAATGCTAGTTTCAAAATTTGTCCAATGTGTTGACACACTTTTAATATTGATTTGGTAATGGCATTTAATATGCTGGACTACAGCATAGGCAATGCTTATAGTTTGGATTTGCAGTTTTCAAAGGATCCATGAGAATGTCTCATGATATGCCTTTAAGGTGTTTTCCTTTGGATATTGGGAGGTCACTCTCACCAAATAACGCTGTTTTAATACTCAGCTGCGAAGTTGCTTTAAATTATATTTACTTAAGGAGTATATTGCCATTCTACTCATTTTTCGCATGCAAAGTCTGCACCTCCTATTATTCAATAATGCATTGTATAATGGCATTAATAACTAAAGACAGAAATCAAGCCTGTTATGATATGTTTAATGTTCTGAAGTACGTTCTCGAATTGTACTTCATATATTACAAGTGACCAAACTGTATTTTCAAAAAATAATGAAGCTGCTTTTTAAAATATTTTGTTTGATTACACATTGCCAGCATTCCAGAGAACATTTGACCATGTTTAATTGTTTTATTTTTTTATATTTAACATGTTTATTGTTCCTACTGTGAGCTGATACATTGGTATTCCAGACCCCAGAACAGTACCTAGAGTCTAATCACAATAGAATAGAGCAGCACCATCTATTGTTTCTTCTACAGGCTTCAGCTGCTCTCATATTGAGACACACATAAATAGCTAATTGCTGGTGTGTCTCTGAGGGTAGGGACTTTTTCATTCAAACATTAATCCTAAATGAACACATAAAAATTATAGTTCTAAATCAAGGGTAGGAAGAGTGAGTACTCTGCTACTGGAGGCACAGATAGTAGCTGAATATGATGTACTCACAAGATAATTCTCCAAATGCATTTTCATTACTTATAATTCTCCAAATCCATTTTCATTACTTAGATAATTCTCCAAATCCATTTTCATTATTTACTTCCTAGTACAGAGAGCATATAATTTAATGTATCGCCCATACTTTGGATCCTAATTCAGTACAACATAACTATTCTGAGCTACAGTACATGTACATTTGGTACTCCTGTCCTCCTCTTGGGAAAGAAAGATGGCACAGGATCTGAGTCCTCCCTGACCCAGCCTCAGCTCGACACTGAACTTCATCCAGTAATACTGCAAGTAGGATCAAAACTTCTGGGCCAGTAAACTGCCTTACATAAATATTTCCAAGAGAATTTACTGACTGCACTTGCTCAGAAATCCACTTCACTTGATGTTTAGACCTTTTTTAAATACATATTTTTGGCATATTGCGTGCACTCAAACATGAAATGAGTTAAACAATACTTAGCCCTGTATATAATTATGGGATTTAAAATTAACAGGCTTTGTATATAGTGTTAGGTTCTGAATTCTGAACTGGGAGCCTTATCTGTAAAACTGTTATGCAAGCAGGAAGTCAGCTTTATGTTTTGTGTGTCCATCTAATATGCTATAGTAGAAACATACACTGAAAATATATGACGGCATACTTAATAGGTTTAGCAATGATTTGAGGTTATACAATAACTGAGAGATTGAAATTGTTTTGATTCTATGAGTGAATCTTTGCATCCTCCTTTAAAAAATCCCTGAAATTATATTTCTCCTCTCATTGGCTATGCTCATTAACAACCCTCTGCAATATTCTCCTCTTCTTCTCTGGACTATTCTGACTCCTAGCTGTCAACCTGGACTGTACTCTTACTCCTACAGCCTGTCTGTCACCTCCTCTCTACCCTGAGCTCAGCTAAGAACTATACATACATATTTATACTCATGTGTTACTCCAGAATACATGGCATCATTACCTGTCTGCAAAATATTATTGCTGTTTCTGCTATTAATTGCTCAAAATACCTCATTCTATGTATCAAGATGTTTCACTATTGCATGTAATCAAGGATCACTTGTATGTAATTAATGAAATGATAGTTCTACTAAAAATGTCCTGTGTATTAATATTTTGATAGACTTGCTTAAAATCTCCTTTGTATTAAATTTTTTAACTTTTGTATGTAATTATTGTGGAGCTTTTCTCCCCGGGCCTCCACTGAAAATGGTCTCTTTCTAGGCCTGGTGGCTTTATAGATTTAGACGTATCCAAACCTCTCAACTGTCCCCGATTTTGGCTCAAAATGTTGCTCTTCCTCTACTAATCCCTCTGCAAAATGGCAATTTTGGAAGAAAACGTGGAGGGTTTACAATTAACAAATAACTAATAATTAGAGTTATAGATTACTTTTATTTCAGAAATGCATGTAGATTCTTTTATTTTTGTCAGCTGCTCAAGTTAGCAGTACTAATATTAAAAAAGTGTCCCTTCTTTGATAGATTCCCAGCTGTATTGTGTGGGTATTTTATATTTTTGCATCACATTTTTGGTTTGTTTTTCATAAAATTGTGTTTTTTTGGCAAATTAATGGCAAATCATTAAAGACTGAAGTTAGAAAATAATGACAGACATTTCAGTTTCAGATTTCATACCCTTCAGAAAATTCATACTAATTCAAGACCTACTATTCTATATCTTTCTAAGTTTATAAGAGCAATATTTAAAAATTGTCCTTATTTTTGGGCCTTTGTCCCACTTCTATGTATGGCTTAGTCCAGATTTCTTGCTCTGAGGTTGAGGGGTATGAGAAATGTGCCAGGGCCATCACAGTCAGCCATAGACATTTCAAATTGTGACATACTTGTTGCACCCCACTCCCCCATGTAATGACTCTGGATGTGTCCAAGCAAGGCAAGGAGCAGTTATGCAGTATAAATGTGCAGAGTATCCACCCATCCAAGGTAGACACAGGTACTACAGTGGCTTTTCATCTGTCCTTGATTTTGCATAATGTTCTGGTTTCTGTCATATTTTTATACTGTTAATTTATGCTTATTATTATTCAGAAAGTGCCTGTTGCCTTGTGTTTAAGTAGCAATACTTTAATGACCATCAGGTAAGCTTGTCTGAGATTGTAAGATGCAAGTAAGCTTTAATAAGCATACTGTTAAAGAATTGCCAACATTGAAAGCCTTTCTGTTGTTGTCATGCAGAGAATACTTACATAACTAGATAATGTATAAGCATTGGGTATTGAAATGCATGTGGCAGTATTTGTAATAAAGGACAGGATTACATTATTTTAAGAAGCACATTACATTTGTTGGAGACTTACAGTCATCTTTGCAGGCTTTACCTGCAAACTAAACGCAATGCCAATCTATCATGTGTGGTCCATATCCTGTGCAGTAATCCATTAAGCAATGTATCTTGAGCTTGTTTTTTGTTTGCTTTTCATTTTTTACTTTGATCATGTTTTCCCCATGAAACAAGTAGATACTTGTTGTCAGGCAGCAGGTCTTTTTTGGATAAGAAACATTTTTACAAGTGGGGGTATCACAGTTTCAGCATGTTACTTGGTACTTTAATAAAGCTGAATATAAATTATAATTAGAACTGCAGTGCAAGGAGAAGTGGTTTGAGTTGAGTGCTGCTTGTTTTTCTTATACTTGATTTTGACTGGCATTCCAGTAATGTATTTAAAAAGTAATCTATTTTTTCTTGCCTCACAACCTTTTTGTTTCCATCTAGATACTAAGTAAGCTGTCATGCAGCCAATGCATTGAAATATATTCTTTTTCTTCTACACTTCATTTTGTCTTGATTGGACTCTCATAATGATGGTTTGGCACCCAGGGCAGCGTATTTAATTAAAGTTACAGTTTTTGTGGTTTTGAGCATAACCCCTCCCTTTTCTAGTTGGCCACACCCATTCCCATTGACCCCACCCATTCAGCTGTCTCCTGCAGCCCCCCTTTGATTTGAAGTCACCAGCCACCACTGCTCCAGATCTACTTCTGAACTACTCTTCAATATGCCAAAATCTCTGCTTCTACTCTTCTCACTCCCCCTGATCAATTCTATTTCTGCTATCTTGAGTAGTCTGCCATCTTTATCTCCTCTGTCTTCTTGCTATACCTGCCCATGTCCTGTTATCTACCTCTCTATGTACCTTCAAATGACTATCACAAAGCCTAAACTCCGGAATCTTTCTTCCCAAGCAGAATAACTTTTAGCCTGCCAGTCCTCCTGCAGGATCTATACCCACATCCCTTCCACAGGTGCATAAGCCATACTGCCATCTCACACCTTGTGCAGAAAAGCTACCTCATTCTCTTACCTGTCTTCCATGTTGTCATTTTTTTCTCTTATTTTGTTTATCTGCTTATGCTACTTATAGCTGTGAAAATGCTGTCTATTGCCTCTGCTTAATCCTAAGTATTTTCCAACAGTATAAAACTACAGGGGATTATTTAATAGATTTGATTGGAGCAGGGCTTTAATTTTGTGTCTGTTTGTTTACTATTGCTTTGCCTTCCTTTCAACAGTCCTACTTTTACTCAGTAAATTCTGTTTGGTTCTACACAGCCCACATACTCTGAATCACTCCGGTTAATTCCTCTTTGTTCTGTAGCCAAGTACTTGAGTATCTACACCGTATCTGTATTTCTGACGCCCCATCTAGTGTAAAGGCATGGTCATGGAATAATATATTTCTAAAGTACTCTTGATCATGGGTATTTCATCTAGGTTAAGATAAGATCTGTCCGTGACTTACAGATGGTTCCTCTTCCAGGTGTGCCCATCCTCTTATCAGTCCCAAGTCCTCCTCCTTTGTCCACTGCTGCAGCTAGTTATTGTGTTCCTTAATTATTACCTTCCTTACAGATCTGACTGTTGGCATAAATACCACTTATCTTGGCATATATTTGATTCCCTACTCATCCTGCTTCGTATAACTTCAGCTGTCCCTTCTGACATGACATGCATGTTATCTTGGAATAGGCTCAATGTCGTGTGTCACTGTAATATCGTCTCTTCTGTCTCTCTGACTAGGAACCATTGGTTTATAGGTTAATAGGTATATACTGTTGATTTCCGTTTTGCCTTAGTCTCCAGTGACCAAACCCTTTTCTCATTCTCCATTCCTGCTTCACTTTCTGGCACATTACTGCTTTTCTGTTTGCAACGCTTCCCATCCAGATGCCCTACCCCATTCCTTTTCTCAGTCTTTGCCAGTCACATTCTTCCATGTACTGGATCTCATCTCTTGCCAGTCCATCCTGTATTCTTCCTCTCTGGCATCCACTGCTGTGTCCTTTTCCTCTTGCTCACCCCCATTACCTCCTCTTCCCTCTGATGCTGCTCCTCCTGTCCTTACTTCCCCACCCTACTGTTGTTCCCCTGCTGATCTGTTCCTATTGTAGGCACCATGTTACTGTTGTTTCTCTCCTCTTTTTTCAAATTCTTTCATTTATCATGTCTTCAACTAATTGCATCAGTTATAAAATCCTTCACCCTGGCACTTTTTTTCTCCTTCTATACTACGTCTAGTTGTATCATGCAGCTATGTTGTGTGGACGAAAACCATGACATCCTATACTGTTCTTTCTCCTGACCATCAATTCCATGTAACTCTCCTTTTCTTCCCTCATACTAAGTACCCCATCCTGCCTGCTTCCCTCTTGCTTACTTTGAGGTTATAATCTGCTTAGTAAGCTTTGACTGTATCTCTTCCACATCACTTTTTACTGTCTACTACTCAGCCTTCATCTTTTTGGTTTCCTTCCACTTGTCATCCCTGACTGCCACACCCACCTTTTCCCTTTTCATACTTACTGTTTCATGACAATCCCCAATTCTCATGCTTCTCTCCACCATCTACCTGTCTGTTATTTGATTTGTCTATACTTCTCTGACTACAAGTCACATGAACTTCTATTGTCCTTTTCTTACTTTTATTGTTAACATTCTGTCTCCTGACTTCATTTGCCAGAACTTACTTATTTTGTCCATTTTAAGGGTTCATCTGTTCTTATTAAGCTTACACCTACAGCCAAGATGGCCGTCGTGAAGCTCAGTTAATTCATCCAATACTAATGAAAGACTAACAATGTTTCCATTAGGGTGATTTTTTTGCACTTTCTTACCTAACTAGCCAGCCTATTACCCTCCCTAGTCCTTATATGCTTTTGTAAGAAGGTTCCCTTTTCTGTTGTAGACTGTACCTATGCTACCTAAAAGTGCCCTGAGTCAGAATTCTGCACTGCAACCTGAGCACCTTATTCAGCTCTCTGCTTTCTGTCTCATTAAGAATGCATTGCTTCACTATTTCAGCCCAGTTCATAGATCACAGTTGTTTTCCCATTTTTAAATGTATTAGCATCTAGTTGGATCAAGATAAAAAAAAATCCCTCATCAATCTAATCAGAAAACTGATATTGTTAGTAAAGTCTACCAAAGCCAAATATGAGGAAAAATAACTTACCAGACAAAGGATAACCACAAGACTTTCTTCAAGTGTGTCCACCACCTCAAAGGCAGTATACAACAACGTGCCACACCAGTTGTTAATGGAGCGACCTATACTGAGCTAGAAAATACAGCTCATCTACTAAATGACAAATTTAGCTCCAGTTTTACCCACCTCTTCCCCCAGATGCTACTCAGGAAATACCCTTGAATATAACTTCAACTATCACTTGAGTTGTCAACCAACAAATCTAAGCATTAAAGTAACTGAATGCAATTAATTCAGTTGCCAACAAACTTAGCTTAATAAGTAAAGACTCAAAAACATGCAAACAAATGCTGTGGGATGTTATCATGTTCTCATGCAGTTACATTTTACACTGAATATCATTGCCAGATATGCTTTCTATGAAGAAGATGCACTTTGTTTTGTCAAAAATAGAAAGGTTCACTTACGTGCCCTTATCTTCCCAGTTCCATAAATGATGCATGTAGAAAATAATGTTGCAATAAATTTCAGACACTAATTTACATACAACAGCAAATGACTGCGTAAAAATAGCTAGGGCAGGATGATGTTGGCAGCAGTCCAGATGAAAGGTATCAGAGGTGTGATCAGCGGTTGCCAATCAGGTGTTAATGCAGTACCGCCATTGACAAATGAATGATCTTAGTTCATTTACCGTCAAGTCTGACATGCATGTGTGGAACAAGATGTAGTAAGCTGCTTGTTAAATGCAGGAAGCAGATTGCTACAATTTTATTTTTTATTTTTTGCTCCTCAGCTTCAAAAGTTGGGAGAGACACAAAGCCATTGGGAATCAGCATCACAGGGTGCCAGAATAGGTAGTTACCACTCTAAATTTTCATATATATATATATATATATATATATATATATATATATATATAAATATATATATATATATATATACGTAGGTTTATTTTACATGGTTGACTCTTCAGAAAGTTGACTTTCATATGGCCGAGACCATATGATCGAATTTTGAAAAGCCGACCATGTAAAATAAACACATAACATACACCAAACACTTACCTTTCAACTGTTAGCAGGGGGGCAAACCCCCCTGCACCCCCCGTGGGGGCTCCACCCCCCCGTAACTTAAATATACCAACTCCGAGATTGCACTACAGTGTGGAAGAGGAAATTTTCCCATTCGCACTGCACGGGGATAGCAGTTCCCCATGGTCGGCTTTTCGAAAGTTGATCATATGGTCTCGGCCATATGAAAGTGAACTTTCTGAAAAGTCGACCATGCATTGATAGGAGGACACATTCTGTAACTGAGACATCAGGTAGATGACAGTGCTACATACTGGCTGGTTAAGTAGTTGCTTGCTGCTGTCCACAGTTCACTTATAACTTAATTTTCAGTTTTTACTGTTTTATCCATTGTCTATCCAGTAATTATCGTTAAATTTACTGATTAATTTTATATGCATATCATTCTTCTTGTTTTGTTTTTTAATTCTTTTTCTGCTCTCTCTTGGGACATCATTATCATTGTCCCAGCCTCATGTCCATGTCAAGTCTACCATCATGTCTCCTACCTCCCAGACTTACTGCAGTATTGCTGGAGCCAGTTCTGGATCCTAAGAGCATTCTGGGGGCTCAGTCATCTCCTATTCCATCCAGAGAGGTTCTTTTAGTGTCCTACCGATTTTCTGCAATGTCTTACATGCTCTTTGATTCATTCAAGGGCAACTTGTTTCTTTAGACTGTGCCACCCTTATAGGTTCATAGGAGGTTACTAGGCTAATGGCTCTATAGTCCTTACAAGCCTAGCCATATTTATCCCAAGTTGCCCCAGTTGGTGGTTAAGTGAGTGAAATTTGCAGAAGTAAGGGTCTATGGTAGTTAATACTGACTTCGTATGTCCAGGAGGGACATGGGTGCCACCCTAAGAGTGAATTTGCTATCCATTGATCTAGGTTGTGTTTAAAGAGAGTCATGGAGTGGCTCTATTTCACGTGAGTTGGAAGCTTGTTCCACAGATGTGGCAGTTTCTGGGAGGTGTATCTATTTCTCCAGCATGACTTGTTCATGTCAGAGGCTTGGTTAAGATCCTTGGAGTGAGTGACCCTCCTGCAGTTTGATTTACAAATGCCCTTCCACTCAGGACGGGCACATCCATCCGTCCCTCCCTGCTGCTTTGTCAGTTACCCGAGTCACTAATCAAACCCAGGTCGACTGGGCCATAGTTATGTCTTTATCTCTCTATGGCAACAGAGCAGCCTTGTATCATTCTCTTTGTTGAACAATGCAATCACACTAATATGACTTTATGAATTCTGTACTATATAACTTCTACTCAGTATCTGATACCAGCTGTGTTTGTATATAATAACATAAGGTAATTGTGATCTGTATTTTATATCAGTTGTGCTCATGTACTTTCTGTTACTATACATACCATTGTGTATGTACTTTGTTTCTGTTTACTGTGTACCTCTGCACCCAGGTCTTGGCTGAAAAGGGCTTAAGGACTAGCCCATTTACCCAGTTAAAATTAAAATTAAATCTGCAGTGCTGACTGCATTAATTTACTCCATTTAAAATTTTACGTTCCTACCTTTCAACACCTGCTTCACTGTTATTGTCATAAGTAACTTGAAAATGGCTAGTGCAGATTTTGCTGCAAGCACAACATTCTTATTAAATGAAACTACTATAAGCAGTGAAGTGACACACACCTTCAGACATTAGCAAACATATGCAGCAAGTCATTAGCACCTCAGGTTTTATTGAAATATGACACATTCTACTTTTGCTTTATTTTTACTCATCACTGAAGGGTTCTGATCAAACTATGCTTCTTTGTAGACACATTAAGCAAAATACATTACTGGAGTTTATGTTCACTGGGTGCTTATGAAAAAACAAACAAATTGTTGATAACTGCATGGTGCGGTCATCCAGTGACAAAAAATGGTGTGAGAATCCTGCACATTGACAAATTTGAATTCAATTTCTGAATCTGAATCTGAAGAAACAGTCAATGTCTTCCGGTAAACAAATTGTTCTTATCTGGTATATGAATACACGTTTGCTGCAATTTTTATGTCAGCCTCCATAAAACCAATTAGTTAAATGAATTGGTCTTTCTTAAACCTCTTCATCCAAAACCCAGGCCACAAGGTCAAATGGAATTGTCATAGACAGGTTAGAATATTAATTCACCAGTCATATATTTTGGAAGATGTAGCAAGAGAAACCAATGCAGACAAAGGGAGAATATGCAAACTCCACACTAAGTAAGAAGACATCAGGATCTATTTGGTAAAAAGTCTGTACCCATGAACAACCACATAGGCGGTAGTCTACTTAACACCGAAAGTGTGATAAGAGACCTTGGGACACAGGTCAACAGCAGTCTCTCCCTTGATAATCACATCACCACATTAGTCAGGAAATCCTTTTACGTGGCACACCTCATCACAAAAGGTTTCTCATCCAGGAAAAAAGAGGTTATTGTTCCTTCTACTCGGCACTCATTAGACCCATTATTGAGTACAACACCCCTTTTGGTATGTACCTCACAAGACATCTACAACAACTGGAAAGACCACAGAAATACCTCACAAAGAGGATTACAGGCCTCAAACAGATGCCATACGCCGACTGTCTCAAAAAACTCCAGCTTTCCTCCGTTGCATATCGCCTACTCAGAGGCGATCTCTGCCTAACATACAAAGCTATGTCAATCCCGGAGCTGTTGGGCATGCTCCACTTAAAGAAATCCCAATCCCTCCATGCTACATGATTGAGGGACCTAAACCTTGTCACCACAATAAACAGAACATGCTGGAGTGATAAATTCCTGTCCCAGAGACTTCCCATACTCTGGAACAAACTACCTATCTATATCAAACAAAGCTCTTCATTAGCACTCTTCAATAAAAATCTTGATGATTGGATGGGAAATAGGAAATTCACCCCGGGGATCACTTCTGTGGCTCTGCTCGACAGCCACACAGGAACATAATTTTCTTGGGTGGTGAAAACCAGTGTACCTTTTTGGCTAGGCTTATATAGGCCTTAGGGCCAATAGCCCAGTACCTACCTATGAACCTATGAACCCTTGACCATGGAGATGTGAGAGAAGAACATTAGCTATGCAGTCACTGTACTGGCCAAATAACTATACGACTACCAATAACTATGAAGGAATAGCATTTTACTTCCTGTCTCTGTGTGCACTTCTACACCTATACGTTACTACTTACACCTACCCTTTACTAATAACCTGCATGAGAACAGGAGGCTCTAGTTCCTCTGCTTCTGAGTGGAATAAATAATCTGACACAATGCCTGGAATGGACAGACAGCTTCTAATTTCAAATACCTGACACTAGGGACAGAAAGTCCTATAGTTTCATATACCTGACACTAAAAACAGACAGTTTGATAGTTTCATATACCTTACACTAGGGAAGGACAGTCCTGTGGTTTCATATACCTAATGTTAGGAATACAGTTTCATATAACTGATGCTCTAGAGACAGAAAAAGATAGTCTCACAGTTTTGTATGCTTGATAATAGAGATGAATAGTCTCACAGTTTCATATAGCTGAAAGAAGTCCATCACTGAGTGCTGAACAAGTGGAAATCACTCATTCATACTATTCAGTAATAAACTACAACTTCTTGCTTTGCTTAAGTCATTGTATTCTCCTCAAATGTTTAAGTTTTTAGTGTTATTAAGACTATAAATGCATATTCACTCTTCAGAGATCAACAGCAAACTGAGATAACCGTTTATATGTATTTTATTAAAGATACTTATGCATTTTTATTTTCAAATTTATTAACTGAAAAAAATATATATTTTTTGGAGCTTTTCTCCCTGGAACTTCAATGAAAATGGGTTTCTACTCAGCTGGACTTTCCTGGTAATCAAATGTCAATATATAAATAAATAAATAAATATACTGGGTAATTACATTGGTTTAAAGCCCTTTTTCAGACATAACCTGACTCCCAAGGCTTACAAAAAGAAAATACTTTACATAATGTAAAAATATATATTTTTGCAGGCATCTTAATCTTTTTGGATAGCTGCTGGGTTTAAAGACTCTCTGTTTCTGAAGTATAGCCAAACTGTCTACTTAGCTGTGCTGATGAGGTCGATAAAAAGGCTAAAACATGCATGTCCACAGCTAGTGGGTTTGGGCTTTATTGGCCTCAGTATAACTATAAAAACTTAAAAAGTAAAAAAGTCACAGACATTCAGAAGCCTTGTAGTTGAAATACTTGATGTCCTTAAGGGCTCATTTACATGTATTCCATGTGTCTCACTTACAAGAGGTTTAAGGAATCACACAGTGAAAACTCTAGTTTGGCTGGGTTTTTCTAGCTGTTTTTACTGAATAGTTTGTCTTTGTGACCTTTTAACCCTTTGGTTTGGATATTAATTGGGATATTTTGTAGGTACCTTAATCTTTATGGACATCAGCTGGGTTTAAAGATTTTGTGTTTCTGAAGTATAGCCAAACTATCCACTTATGTTGTGCTGATGATGTCAATGAAAAGCTAGAAACATGCATGTCTGTAGCAAGTGGGGGTTGGCTTTATTGGTCTGACTGTAACCATAAAGACTTAAAAAGTAAAAACAATCATGGACATTCAGAAGCCTTGTAGTTGAAACACTTGAAGTCCTTACATGGGTCATTTGCATATATCCTATGGGCTGATATTACAGGAAGTTCAAGGTATCACACAGTGAAAACTCTAGCCTGACTTTTTTACATTTGGTATATATTTATCTGTGTGTGTATGTGTATATAATATATATATATATATATATATATATATATATATATATATATATATATATATATATATATATATATGTGTGTGTGTGTGTGTGTGTGTGTGTGTGTGTGTGTGTGTGTGTGTGTGTACAGTTATACAGATATAGAGTAAAGGAAAGGGCAATAGAATACGAAGTATACATAAATATATACATATACTATGTGAACATCTATCTACTTATCTGTCTATACACATACATGAATCTATCCTCAGACAGTGAACATTCACAATGCAGTCCCTCAAAAGAAAGACCATTTTGAGATGGAATCTAAAATTATCAAAAACAACAAAAATGAATGTCCCTAGTCTGTTGCACCATGATCCCATACAAAATGCTTGTGGCAAAATCTCCATCGAAAACATAATTTGCTCAGACGAATGTTTGCTATTATTTACAGACTGAATAAACATTTACTCATATGAGCATTCAGTGTTTCAGAATGACATACAGACATTATGTCATGACTAGTTATTGTGTCAATTATTCTCCAAGTCATTCTGCTTACCCACTTAATGAGATGCTGTCATTTTGATGACATCCAATATTTAGGCGTCGTTCCCAAAACTGCTTCACACTGTATAACAGGAATGGGTGAGATTTTGCTCCTCAGATGCCAACCAGTTTGTTTAATGTTCTGCATTACAACGGGCAGTTTTGCAGTAGGTTCATATGCTTCCTTTTAAGGTGAAAGGTGAACATTTTGTCCATGATTACCATGAGGTGTTATGAAAAGTATTAGATAAAATGATATCTAATTCTGCTAAAATGTCTTAACATGTATAAATTCAGCATTAGAACCTAGACAATTGTCAATATTTTACTGTATTTTTTCAGTGCTGTCATTTCCTTAGAATATCTTATTACAATGGAGTTGTCAATTTAAAAATCTTTTCCAGAATGCTCATTTGCAACCTGGGAGGTTACATATATTCAGTTATATGTGATGCACAATACATCACTGGTCGAACTTGGGTCACCAGGGTCAAAGTTAGAGCTTTATCCCTCTACACTTGTAGGTTGGCTGATGCCATTCTTCAGTTGCTTGCCGTTTCTATGATAACCAACACCTGATGTAGCTGTCTGGCATATTGCAGTGATGCTGACCCATTCTGTGTGTTTTTGACACCTAGGATGAAGAACTCTAGGGTACATAGGTGACTTGAGAAGGAAACCTTATTCTTACACAACTAGTCAAGTCACATATGGGCATGTCTTTGGAGTTAGAGATGATGTGGAAAATGCTGCAGGTGTTTGAAGACCTGTGATTTATGACTGACTACAGGACAATCTGTGTTTTCTGTGCAAAAAAGGAGATTAATCTGTTCTGGAAAGTGGGGGAGTAGGGTAGGCAACTACTACTGGGTGTCTCACTCTGCTACCTTATATAGCTGATAAGGGAAACCAGTTTTCTTTGCCAAAGTTTCCAAGAATGTGTGCCTTTGGGGAGGGTAATATCAGATCATCAGCTGCTAGGCATAGTCCTCACTGGAGGTTTTTCATGGTGGTTGCTCAGATTGTACAAAATACTAAAAAGATTCCTTAATTCTCTTGAAATTAGAGTACAGTCTATGCAGAATGCACAAAGACTGACTTCAGTACTTTTAGAGAGAGAGGGGAAAGGAATGCTCATATTACTAATAACAAATGTCTTATATTGGGTCTATATTATATCATCGAACGCTTAAAAAAGAGAACGATGAATAATCGACCCCATGTAAGCGAAAGCTTACAATCTCGAAAGCTCAGAACAGCGATTTTTTTTCAAGGGAAAAAAATCGCTGTTCCACAAAAAAAAAAGAAAACATTGAAAGAATACATAAAGTGGGGGGGGCTTCACTCCCACACCCCCCCTACTTAAATATACCAACTCCAAGATCGCACTACGGTGCCGAAAACATCAAAGTAAATGAAGCGGCCAAGCAAATTCTTTCCATGGGAAAGAATTTGCTTAAAAGACGCTTCGCTATTTTGCCTTTTCATTGTTTTAAGTTTGACCAAGACGCATTCAATAGAATGCGTCTTTGGTCATCTAATAGGAACCCCTTATATTTATAGATGACTAGCTGAAACCAACACTGCAGTTACTGAGTGGAAAGAATGTGAGATACTTATCTCTAAACATGTGTAGGTAGGAGCCCCAGATGATTTTCATGCAGATGATGTAATGGGTAGGATTCAGAGAAATTATTGCCTAAGTGCTATTAGGGCTTAACTGATTAGCTCTAGAAACCATGCAATGATAAAATGATTCAGAGACATACCAGAGCCACATGGAGCCAAAGGTCATTAATATCTCATTAGCATTTCTCTGAGCTGAATCCAGAGTTGCTAGAATTAACATGCTAGTTCTCCCCCTTTTCACCCATGTAATAATGTTACACAGGCACCTACAAACACACATACACACATACTGACACACATGCACATACACACACAGATACACAGGCACATACACACACACTCACACACACACACACACACACACACACACGCGTGCGCGCGCACGCACGCACACACGCACACACATGTACACACAAATGTGCACACATGCATCTTCCTGCCAGATAAATACACACCCATGCACACAAGCATGGCTTTGCAGTATTTTATTTATTTATTTATTTATTTAACATTTGTTGACCGGGAAAGTCCAACTAGGTTCCACAGAGCCTGTTTTCAGCGGAGGCCCAGGGAGAAATGCTCCAGATGCATGTCTTTGTACTTACCTGTTGCAGCATTAGCAGCCTTGCTCCTGCTGTAGACCTCAGTAGGAGTGCAATGTCAAATAGCAGTGTATATTTTTATTCCAGGTAAAACAGTACAGATTGTTTTTGTGTACATCTGCCATGGTATATATCATAGGGTTGTGAAGAATCACTCTTGTCATATTTACATACAGATTTCCCCTGAGAAATTACTGTAGCATCACATGCTGGAGCCTTCTTGCTGCTGTCGTACTACAGCAGTCTTTAAACTGCCCCCTCATAATTCACTGAGCAATCCTACTAGACACAAAGCTGTGCAGTGTGCTACATGTTCCTGAATCCTGGACAATATACTTTCTGCATGCACTATCTGCACTATGTGCACAATACATAGATGCATGCACAGGATGAACGTGTCATATGAGCAAAAGAAAAGATGTATCTAAACGTGCAAAATTCATTGTATTTGCAATAAAAATTAGTTTTATTTATTTATTTCAGTTTGACAACAAGGTAAGTGGACTGTTTAAAAGACCCTTTTAAACCATGGCTTGTGCACCATGGTGCAAGACACAAACAGAAAATGGTACATAGACTAATAAATACACAGAGCTGTGTTTAATATAGTAACAAAGTAGAAAGAATACATTTTCATGTTATTTACTATTATTAATGCAAGTGATATTATTTACAGTATGTATAAACAAGGTAGACATTCAGTTAACGATAGTGTTAAAAATATGTCTTTACAAGAAAGATGTGACTACACTATGAGCTGCGAGAACTAGTCAATGTCACAGAAGCATGACCATTTGTTGTCCTTAAATAGTTGCTCTTTTAGTTTGTTTCTAAATGATGGAAGTGTCTCTTGCTGTCTCACTTCTGCAGGTAACTGATTCCAAATAGCTAGGGTCTTGCCTAGATAAAGCTCTTTCCCCTGTGGATGTTTTAAAATTAGGATTTAATAAAAGTAATGTTATCTTCTTGGCTCTCTTGGCTCTCTCTCTCCGTGTAGTTAGGATACTTTATGTGTTATTTTGTTTTTGGTTTAAGGGTGGATAGCGTCCCATTTTTAACAGCTTACAGATCTGACAGCTAAAGAAAAATGTGGCTCTGAAATTTACAGGTAGAAAGTTACTCCATTGCAGATACTGGCTGTGCTGAGTTTGGGGGCTCTGCAAGAAGAAGTGAGCAGATTTTGTCTGTGTAGTTTGAATTTCATATATGTTTGAGTTTGAATGTTAGGTTACATGAGGGAATCCTTTTTCTGATTTGATAAGCACATTTTTAGCACAGGCATTATGAGCTGCAGGGTTGAAGAGGTGTGATATTATATAGCATAGCATCATTTTAGTTGGTGGAGTGTTTTGCTAATAATCTTGTCAGTATGTTTGGCCACTGAGTATGGTCCAGCATGATCCCTAGGTATTGCTGTTCTGTTACTAATGATAGTGGCTTGTTGTATGTATCAGTGATAATTAGATTTGGGAAATTAGGAAGTTTTTGTGGATACCAAATATTGATTGGGAGCATATGTTTATTCATCCAGTGGCATCAATCTGTAAAGCTAGATTGTTGTTTCTTTTCAAGGGTCAAGGTGTTCTGACATGAAATAGGTAGCAAGATATCATCTGCATTAAGGACCAAATGAGGTAAGGCAGATCAGAGGATATATAGGCTCATAGGTTCATAGGTGTTTACTAGGCTAATGACCACAAAGGCCTTTTTAAGCCTAGCCATGCATTCCAAATCTTTGACATGTTTCAATACCCTTGATAAGTATAAACAGAGGCTTGGGAGATGAAGCATTTACAAGCTAGGGCGTGGGAGATGAACCATTTACAGGTTGCCTGTGTCCATTAGAGACATAGCTGCCAAACCAGGGATGAATTTCTTGTTCCCCATCCAACTGTCCAGGTTGCACTTGAATTGGGTTAGGGAGGAACTCTGCTTCACATGGATGGGGATCTTGTTCAGAGTTAGGGTAATCTCTGGGATACATACCTGTCTGTCCAGCAGTTCCTATTTATATCACAGACAAGGTTTAAGTCCTTGGAATGGGTAATTCTGGTGCTGTTTGTTTTGTGGATATGCAGGAGGTCCATCACAGTGGGGCCTGTGAATGCACTGTATGTCAGGCATAGATCTCCCCTCAAAAGCCTGTAGGAGCAGAATAGAGGGATAGAATAGAGCCTTGAGATGGTCTGCATAGGACATTTTACTTACGCCCTGTATTCTTTTAGTGAGAAACCTCTGTGGACATTCCAGTTGTTGGATATGCCTGGTTAGGTACATACCAAAGGGGGCATTGAACTCAATGATAGGTCTGATGAATGCTGAATACAGTGGAACAATGACTTCCTTGGACGTAGATACCATATCTTTGTTTATATCATTGATGAATAGGAAAATTATCATTGTGGGATTCATATGTTAATGGTGCAAACAGGCTCCCATTTGTATTTGGAATGTTCTGTTTTGAAGTTATTTTTTCATGACTCAGCAACTTTCAGATTACTTTCATCTACTCTACATGTAGGTCTGGTACCTGAGTGTGCTGCATTCCTGTACTATTCAGTAAATGATACTTAAAATGGAAAAGCATGACTCGAGTATTGCAAGGGTCAAATTATCTAGAAATGAATTGAAATAGACCTACAGCGATACTTTAAAACTAAACAATGGCTAATGATCATCAGTAATATAAAAAATGAATATGTTTATTGGTATTTGTTGTTGTTGTACCATACCCCCTGCAAGATAATAACATTTGGTGTGAAAGTAGTGAGTTACCATTATACATGGACAAGGAACGGGATTATCTATAATTGTAGATGACTGAATTTAAGATCCCAGTCTTGCAGTGTATTTTACACTTGCTGTGAGGCTATATGCATTTCTACAGGTATCTCATTTAACATTTGTGTAGGCAAGAATATTTGAAACCATGACAAACAGTAACAATTCTGCAAGTGACCATAGCAATGATGCTAAGAGAAATAACTTCTTCTGATAAAGAAATCTTGCCATATAAAAAATAAGCTTCAATATTGTTGGACTATGTAAACAAGATAAAACCTGCCATGTACAGTCATATTGCTATGCTGAGGAGGCTGATAATGCAATTATGGTTAAAGGTTACAGTGAATCCAGTTTTTGAGATGCAGATATTTCATAGGAACATTGATAATATATATTGCTATAACATTATGTAGTGATACATAACTAGACTATGACTTCTTGAAGTAAAATACTCAGAAAGTTAACAGGTTAAGACAAATAAATTAAAAATACATTATTTAAAACTGTGGGTAGCAGTTCAAATGAAACTTTTTTTGCAAGGGAACTGTTCACCATATGTGGAGCTTTACACTCCACCATTTTACTTGCATACACTAGCTCCATGGTTTTATAACATTGGGAACAGACAAAACACCCAGTAACATTAAAAAACAGCTTATGTAACTATAGATATATGGAGCTGTATAGATTTATACATACACATATAGTGGTATTTGAATTTTCAATAAGTGGGGATTGGAAGATTTGAATAGTAGAACGTCTGTGATATACACATATGAAGAATGAAGCATTAATACTGAACATCACAACCACTGAATAATTTCATGCTAGAGTATCATGACATATAAAATGCACAACCAACATGGCTGTAACCAAAACAATTTAATAGTCAATGTAAAATAAAATAAAAGTATATGTAAGCAGTTTCAAGATACATTGATCACTTCTTCAAACAGTAAAGACCAAACTTTCCTACCATTTAAAGCATCTGTGAACCAATTAAAAACATCATATCCACTCCATACCTCATCTTATCAAGAACTCAACTAAAAACAATACATACCATATAAGAACTCTTCAATTAGATTAAAATAACATCACAAATCTATCAAATGTTAAAAATATACATATTAAACTGAAAGTGTAGTAAAGTCTTGAAACTTTCTTCAGAAATCATACCTGCCATTAAAAGATCAAAAATCAAAAAAGCTACTTTCTCAATAATACCTGTAACTTGCTGTTTGGAAATAGATAGATAAGTAGCTACATCACTTAATAAGTCATTTATATAAATAAAATCTTTATCCATAACAATGACCCTGCTCCCTTTGTCAGCTGGTCATATCTATATACTAGACAAATTCTTCGGCTCCTCTAGTGCATTATATTCAGATGTATTCAAATTAAAAAAGGAAGTGGCATGTACTTTTGCAAAAACACATCTAACCTCTTGTTCACATATAGTAACAAAAGTCTCAACAGAAGGATGGAGCATAGGAACAAAAACACTTGGCTTCTTGAAGACATTTACATCAGTTGACTACTGTGGAAGCATAGAAGAAAGAGAAATGTGCCTGGCAAACATTCTCAAGTCCATAAGTATATCAAGCATACATGACCTCTTGGCAGGAATAAATGATAGCCTCTTGTTCAAAAGGACTCTTTGAACAGATGTCAACTCAATAGAAGATAAATTCATGACTAATTCATTCACAGTCTGTTTTGTGTATTCATTCTCGTTGATCTGCCCACTGACACATGGGGTTGACAAATATGCATCCTTCTCACCTGACTTCTGGATCTGCTCTTTCTGTTGTTCACAGTGATAGGTATGGGTTCAGGCAATGGAAGAGTAAATGTGATTGAATTAGTCGTAGTAATAGCTTGTATATTAGAAGTAGTAGATTTTATATCATGATTAGTTTTTTCTTGTGTAGTAACAACAGTAACAGGGGGTTTAATATCAATTCCAGGATAAATGGGTTGATCAACTGGATCTACATCCCTCTCAGTATCAGCCTCTGTAGGTAACATGCATGTAGATCTCTCTCTTGGCCATGAAAAGACCATCCCCTTCTTAAAATCTGCAGCATCATGTTGCTTCTTTAATTTGGTCAGTGGTAATCTCTTATCATAGTTAGCAATGTTCTCATAAGGAACATCTAGGCTGTCTTGCATTATGTCAGTAGAAAACTTCACTAGACTTGCATTCTGTATCTACTTCAATTCTTTCAACAGGGAATTCCTAATAGGAAGAAAGAACTCTATTAGCAATTTCATATAGTCAAAGCTCAGTCATAGATTAAGAGCCTGACATTATTTCAAGAGGTCCAGAAAAGTGCTCCCATAAGTCACCATTTTCAGAACCCTCAGACCTCTAGGAATTACTTTATGATGCAGAGCTGCCTCCAAATGGAGTTGTTGCCATTGAAGTCACTTGAGCTTGTAAAGCTTGTTCTCGACAAGCCACGTTGCTTCGCTAGGGATGGCTTGCACCTGTCACCCCTGGGTTTTCGAATACTGGCAAAGGCTCTTGCCTCCCCCATAGTGCCTTTTTTAGGCAAGGCTCAAAAGACAAGCCCACCTCCATAGACAAAACAAAGAAAAAAAACTAAGGGTAATGCTGCTCAACGATATCTGTGCAGTAACAGAAACCTGGTTCAAGGCTCCTGAGAGCACCCCAGCACTAACAGGTTATACTTCATACCATGCTTTCCGGCCCCAAAACTCGGACTGAACCACAAAAGGAGAGGAAGTATCCATATTTATCAAAGATACCCACACCTTCAGTTTAGTGGCACTGCACGAAGCATCGGAGACCATCCATGTGCAACTAACAGTGGGCAAAACTACCTTTCAGTTTGTAACCTGCTACAGACCACCTTCCCAAACACAGGAACCTCACTCGGCTTTCCTGAGAACACTGGAGAATATGAAGGTCTCTCCAAACACCATTATATTGGGTGACTTCAACTACCCAAACATTGATTGGGAAAACTACTCAAGCCCAAACACCCTCGTCCAACGGTTCCTAGAATTTATAAACTCAAATGCTATGGAACAACTGGTCACCACTCCCACAAGAGGGGAAAACATATTGGATCTGGTCATCACCAACATGGGGTCTCTATGTTCCACACCAGAGGTATACCCCTCATTGGTAAGATCAGACCATAAACTAATCTCACTGGACATCCATATTCTGTCCCCACCCCTAGCCAAGGAAACCACGGTGAAGAACTTCTTAAAAGCAAACTTCACACTTCTCAAAACCGAGGTGGAATCCTTCAAAGCCCCTGGGCCAGTGGAAAATACAGCTCAAAATGCAGAATCCTTTACAAAAGCATTCTATGGACACCTACAGGAATGCATGGAGCATGCTATCCCAAATAAAACCAAGACTCACTCCTCCAAAGGCGGGAGACCTGTCTGGTGGACCCCGGCCGTAAATAAGCTATACAACAGAAGGAGAAAGTTACTACATAATAGAGCAAAATCCCAAAAAGGTAAGGCATCTCTGATCAGTACTAGCAAGAAACTACGATCCCTCATAAAATCATCTAAGGCCAGATTCGAAAGAAAAATTGCACACGACACTAAAGATAATCACAAGGCCTTCTTTAGTTATGTCAGAAACCTGGGAGGCAACTCCCAGATATGCTCTGAGTTAGTGCAAAATAACAAAAAATACACTGAACCCACAGACATTGCCAACATCCTGGCAGAAAGGTTCAGTGCAAACCCCCCCCCTCCCCCCCCAAAAGAGAAAATGTCTATCCCAACAGAGTGTAGCCTTCCTGAGATCACAGATGCACAGGTGAGAGCTGCCCTCTCCAAAGCAAAAAACACAGCATCAGTGGGACCAGACGGTGTCCCAGGCTGCGTCTTACATGCGCTCCAAGAAGAACTAAACCCTCATATAAAGTCACTGTTCAATCTCAGCCTTACTACAGGATATGTACCCAAGGAATGGCGTACAGCAGCAGTGGTGCCACTCCACAAAGGTGGTGCCACAACAGACCCCGGAAACTATCACCCTATAAGCCTGACTAGTCTGGTCTGCAAAGCTATGGAGCATATCATCATGGAAATCATAAACAAAGACATTGGGAACCTCCAGACACTGGATCCTACCCAATTTGGCTTTGTTAAGGGCAGATCTTGCCTCTTGAACCTGGTTGACTTCTTTGAAACAGTTACCAAAGCCATAGATGAAGGGAAGGTAGTCCACACAGCCTACCTGGACCTCGCAAAAGCCTTCGACACAATACCCCACTCAGGCATCATAAATAAGCTCACCAGCTTAAATATCAACCCCTATGTCACAAGATGGGTTGCAAACTGGCTCAGGGATAGAACCTACATGGTCAGAATAGCAGGTGCCATGTCAAACTCTAAACCAGTTACAAGTGGCGTCTCACAAGGCTCAGTCCTGGGACCTCTCTTGTTCGGTATATATTTCTCAGAGGTACAGGCTAACACGGGTGGACTATGGCTGATCAAGTTCGCAGATGACTGCAAACTGGGTGCCGTAATTGACTCTCCGGCTGACACAAGCATCCTCCAAAAGGGTCTCACAGAGATGGATAACTGGTGCCAGAGCCATGGCCTAAAGCTAAATACCAAAAAGTGCATAGTCATCCCCTTTGGGAAAAACAAAGTGCCCACAAATTACCACATAGGTGGTAATCCATTAAGTACAGTAGAAGTAATTAGGGACTTGGGGACCCAAGTAGATAGCAATCTCTCCTTTGACAATCACGTTGCCAAAGTGGTTAGAAAGACCTTCTATATAGCCCACCTTATCATGAAAGGATTCACATCTAGATCAAGAGAGGTCATTGTGCCCGTCTACTCATCACTTATCAGGCCCATAATTGAATACAATGCCCCATTTGGGATGTACCTTACCCAACACCTGCAGCAACTGGAAAGACCCCAAAAGTACCTCACCAAGAGGATCAAGGGGCTCAAACAGATGCCCTATGCAGCTCGGCTAAAGAAACTCCAGCTCTACTCAGTTGTGTATTGCCTACTCAGAGGCGATCTGTGTCTGATGAATAAAGCCATGTCCAACCCAGAATTAATGGACATGCTTCACCTCAGTAAATCCAAATCCCTTAGAGCTACACACTCCAGGGACTTGAACCTCAGCACAGAAATAAATAGGACATGCTGGAGGGACAGATTCATATCCCAGAGGCTCCCCTCACTCTGGAACAAAATCCCAATCCATGTTAGGAAGAGCCCCTCACTGACCCTCTTCAAGAGAAATCTTGACGAGTGGATGGGAGATGGTACGTTTGCCCCTGGGATCTCTTCTGTGTCCCTGCTTGTCAGAGGTACAGTAAACTAACCTTAAAAGGGCTTCCTTCTGTGACCTACTATACAGAGGCACAGTAAACTAATCTAAAAGGTTGGCGAAAGCCAAACACACTCTGGCTAGGCTTATAAATGCCCTAGGGCAGATAGCCTAGTATCAACCTATGAACCTATGAACCTATGAATCTAATTCTTTGAATTGTACCAGGAACAGTACCTGCATATCCATATCATTAACATCCACTGATTCCGAGGCATCAGCTAAATGATCCAAGAGTGGGTTGACAGTACAAAGAATCTTCTGAAAATGGTCTTCTGTACTGCTCGCCAGACCCGATGAGCAAGGATTATAATCCATTTCAACAATACTTCCTTCAGCCATCTTCTGGTAGCAGTCCTAAAAGCACAAATGTCTAAACATAAAAATTATGCTGCTAGACAAAGGTCTAAGCACCACAAAAATGAACTGAGCAAATGTATTAAATGCATGACCAACACAGCTGTAACCAAGACAATTTAAAGGTCAACGTAAAATAAAATAAAAATATATGTAAGCACTATCATGATGCACTGATTTCTTCGGACAAAAAACAAACTTTCCTTCCATTTAAAGCATCTGTGAATCAATTAAAAATGTCATATCTACTCCATACCTCACATTATCAAAAACTGAACTAAAAACAAAACATACAAGATAAGAACTCTTCAATTAGAGAGAGAAGGGAGAGGGAGAGCCCACTTTGCAGATCAGGTACCTGATAGTATTAATGTTTCAGAGCAGACATCGTATAAAGATGTGAGGGTTTCCTTGACATATTCGAGTGATATCAACATTTTTGTGACATTATAAAGAGGAATTAGAATATCCTGTATGCATGTGATGAGTTGAGAGGTATTATTACGGAAGTACCACAGTTTTCATTAAGGAAAAATTTATCCTTGAAGATACAGTTATGTTAAAGGACATACAGATAATTGTAAATTATTATCACAGCATCAAGGTACACATCCCTGCAGGAAATGCAGTGTGTGCAGTTGCATCCATTCTGGTACAATTTTCATCCACTCTGTACTTGGATTTTCCATAGAGTGTACGTTTTACGGAGACTGTTCTACTAACAATTTAGTTTATGTTTCATATTGTATAGTATGCTACGCATTTTATGTAGGCAAAACTAACTGCTCCCTTAAAGAATGAATACTTGAACATATGAGCGATATTAGAAATGTTAAGACTACTAATGCTTTGGCACGACATATAGAAGCAGAGAGCAGCCACCATAAATTTAAGTTTTTTGCTCTTGAAGTGATGATGAGAACATTAGAGGTGGGAACATTACGAATAAGATTGAGTTAAGAGAACAAGCCTGAATTTTGTATTTACGTGTGGATAAGTCTCCTGGTATAAATGAGTCTGTCTCTTTAAAACCAGCTTTGAAAGCTCGAACAGTCCCCCACTGATGTTATTATTCAAAGGTTAAAGATTTTATTGCATTTTCAGTTTAATAAGTATTTTTTAACATTTGATAGATTTGTGATGCTATTTTAATCTAATTGAAGAGTTCTTATCTTGTATGTTTTGTTTTAGTTGAGTTCTTGATAAAGTGAGGTATGGAGTAGCTATTACATTTTTAATTGGTTCACAGATGCTTTAAATGGAAGGAAAGTTTGGTCTTTGCTGTCTGAAGAAGCAATCAGTGTATCATGAAAGTGCTCACATATATTTTTATTTTATTTTACATTGACTACTAAATTGTCTTGGTTACAGCTGTGTTGGTCGTGCATTTTATATGTTTGTTCAGTTCATTTTTTGATGCTTAGACCTTTGCCCGGTAGCATACTTTTTATTTTTAGAGTATCATGACAGCCTGAAAACAATAGAAATAGCAGATGATTATTAGGTTTTTCACTTCTGATACTCATGCCCTTTTCTCAAAACCAAAGGAATATATCAGTAGAGCATTTTGACATATTTTTGTATCTAGTAATGTTATATTTACTGCACTGTTGCACAATGTGCAATGAGGTAAAATTCATGAAACATGTTTTTTCTCCCCACAAACACATATAGATGGTCTTCACACTGAATTGCTGTTATGATTACAACCTATTTTGCTGTTGAGTAAACAGATGTGGACTTATAATGTCATTTTGTGCCTAACATGATCTGGGGAGTGAAATCGAATGGAAGTTGCAAGCCTTATACAAAAGTCATGCTTTGTTGTCATTATAGCAGGGAAACTGACTTCATATTTTCATATATTGTTTACCGTTTGGTTCCTATGCCTTCTTTTCTTTTTGAATAACTTTTCATGTTTTTCACTAGTCAGTATGATACCCATAATAATTACCTTATACCATATACACCCCTGTAGAATGTTAAATTCATTCCCATATGCCTGCACAACCATGTTGATTCTGTAACAGGCTTGAATGCAAAAGTATTTTATTGTCACAGCTGTTATCATTTGATGCTAAGACATTCAGTGCTGCATTCTATAAGCTTGCAGGCAGGCATAAATTCAATATTTATATCTATTACTGCTGTATCATAAGACATTTTTATTTGGGATCCTGTACCTCTTGTTATATTTGAGATGTCTTTAAGTGGGTTATACTTGGTATGTGTTATGCTTGGTATGTGATAAAAATAAAACTTTTCATGTTTGTTCCCTTCATTCATAAAAATTAATAAACATTGGTAATATGATTTAGATGACTGAGCAAGTCACATCTACATGTATCATACCCATACACTATGCACTGATGAATCATTAGATCACTATTGAAAACTGATCAGTTCAGCTTCAGCATTTTGACAGTATAACAAAGGTATTATTGATACCTAGTACTGGCTGTTTATGTTGCATGAAGCAATTTTAATGTGTTGCATACATGCTTGGAGGGTAGTGTTGTCTACCTTGTGATCTGTCATTGAAGTTTGATGTTTTAGATGCACGTCACAGTCATTCGTGATGCCAAATGGCATAGCTGCCATAAAACCCCCAGGTGTTTTAAAAGTCATTAATAACAACAGTTTGCACTGCATGTCAGACCAGGCAGTGCTCCTTAACAACCTATGTAAATAACAATATCACCAAATTCCTATGAGTACTTGTGTTCTCTTGGTACAATGAATGTTGACAATGTAATGAATGAGTATATATGCACACAGCATAGTGCAGTTTTAGAATCTTTGTGAGCGTGTTGAATTATGCTATACAAAAAGTATATCTGGAGTACTGCTGTCAGTGTGCAATGTTAGATGCTTTGTGGGATTAATAATCACTGAGTTTCTGCCCAAAGCTGCTGCTGCCGATAAGTTCTTCGGAGCATCACTGCAGAGAACCACTTATACATGAGTGTGTATACCTATAGTTCTGCTGAGTGGGTTATCCATTGAGTGAATTAAAACTGAGCTGCACTATTAGGGCCAAGTGGCAATGCTCTGTCGAGCAGAGCAATGACATCAGCTATAGCAGTGTTGTGATACACCAGCGCAATCAGCCTCTAGATGTACTGCATCCAAGTTCAAGAAAGTTAGCAACATAGATAACATTGCCATAAACTATGATGCCAGATGCCATACAGTGGTAGAAGACACAGACAATGCCACATCAAAATGCTTAGTAAAGGCTATTATACAGTGATGCAAGTGAACAAGTACATGTTGCTGCTTACTGAAGAACCATAATGAAGTGGAAGAAAGGTGGACAGGAAAGTAGGAAATGGTAAAATAGCAAGCAGAGGAAAACAAAAGAAGAACTGACAGGGCAATGCTTGATATGTCTCATCAAGAGAAAATCATTGCAGGTGATGCTGTTGCGGGACAGGAGGCAGGCTATGGCTGGCTTTAAGAATGCTTTTGCTGCCCTGTCTGAGTGGCAGTCTCATACCATGCTCTGTGTAGTCCCTGATGGAGGGTAGTCATCATCTTCTGGTCATCTTCTGGTCCTGTATAATAGAAATATAATAAGAAAATTTTAAGTGACACATACAGTAATATGACCTAAATCAAAGTGTACACAGTAAGTAATAGCCAAAACATACTTACCTTTGGGGGGAGCATGGCCAGGATGAGGCTAGGATAACAGCACTTTTCTTCTGCTCTACTACTATATATATTTCTGACAGGAAATTTTATTTCTAAATTATCCTAAACAACTCAATTAAGTGAATTACAATAAACTTTGGTATCCTAAAGGATTATATCAAAATATTTTCTTAAAATTCAACTATTTTCCTGTCAAAATCTGCAAGTGACAATTTCTTCAATGTATCCTGCAACACCATGAGTTATACAAAGGCAGCATCTCAAGGCTCTGTGTTCAAAAAAGAGCTTCAGTCATTACTGACTAATATTCAGGAACTGACTTTGAAAATAAATAGACTGAACACCAGAATTGATGACTTTATGAAAAACTGTTCCAAACAAATGGAACAAATTAATGAAGCTCTGCAATTACAGAGAAACCAGATTTCTGGCACTGAAGGCTTCTTGGATGAAATGGAAGGAAGACTAAGTAAAGAGGGAGCAATACTGAATTCCTGTTAAAACAGAATGACTCTTTACTAGCCAAAACAGATGACCTTGAGAACAAGTCCTATAGGAACAACATTTGTATTTTTGGTCTACCAGAAGGAACAGAAGGTAATAATATGGTTAATTTCTTGTCTACTTGGTTCCCTAAAACTTTAGATTTGCCTGATGCTCTCTCTTTTGGTATGGAGAGAGCACACAGATCTTTGATTAATCCTGTACCAAAGTCCAGTACTTCCCCAAGGTCTATAGTGGTTAAATGTATTTCATCTCAGGATAAAGAACTGGTACTCAAAACTGCCTGGGCTAAGTCACCACCTAAAGCACAGGGAAATATTATTAATTTTGATAATGACTATTCAGCAACAGTGATGGCTAAAAGGAAACAATCCCTTCCCCTTATAAGAGAACTTAAGAAAAAGCAGATAAAAGTACATTTACTGTTACAGGCCAGGCTGAAGATTTTCCTTTCTAATGGCGTTAAATTCTTCGAAGGTCTTGACCTTGCATTGTCATATCTACAAGCTAACAACATTTTTGAACAAACAGTGGATATGGACTGGTCCATTATATCCTTAAAAAGACAAATGAAAATAAGACAATTGAGAAAAATAAGAAATTAATGTGAAAATAAAGAGCTTTCCTTTTCCTTTTTCTTTATTTACAAAGGAAATAACAAGACGTCAAGGATTTTTTTCTTTTTATGTAACCAAACTTAGTTTTACTTCTTTACACATCATTACCAGCAAGACATGAAATGACAACAAGCTCAACTATAACATAAATAGGAATCAGAAAATCAGTAAGCAGTCTACCAATATAAGGTAAATTAATTCCTTTTTTCTGTCTTTTGCTTGTCTAATTTACAGGTAATTAAAAATCAGTTTTAATAGGTCATGACAAAATATTATTTCTTTCCATTAAATGAAGCATACAGCATTTATACTAGTATATGATCTGAAGGGTTGCTTACAGAATTGCTTCCTCGGGAACTAATGCATACTTTATATTTGAAGTAGAAAATAGCTGCAGTATAACACAAAGCTGAATTTAAAGTTGTTTAATTTGTATAAACTTCAGTTACCTACTAAAGAGAAACACACACTATGAGTGACATCTAATGCTTTCTTGTTATAAAAAGGAAAAACATTAACAGTGTTAAATTAAAACTGCTACTTAAATGGTATACTAAAAAGATTACAGATAAACATCTTCACCTAAGTGTGGAAACAACGAAATATAATCAGTAACTGCAGTAACTTTAGAAAAGCTGTTTCACTAAAACTAATAGTACAACCTAAAAGCTGCCTGTCTTCCTAGTGCATAGATTTAGATAATATGTTACTGTTCTATTTAATAGAGTGATTTATGATGTGCTGGATTAGGGGAGGGGGTGATTGCAGTTGCTATGGATGTATGATTTGATGTTGTTTAACAGTGACCAAACTGTGAAGCTTTAAATGGCTTTGAAATAGTCTCTATTCATAGATAGGGTTGCCACCTTTTCAAATCACAAAAGTGGGACATTTTTGGTACAAATGTCAGATTTTGCAGGACGAAACATACCCATGGCCAGTAGAAAGGACAGAACTTCACTTTTTTGCCTACATAAAAGCTTATTCTTGTAGCATTTTAGTTGCTTATTCTGTTTCTTATAACATTTAGGTGTTTCAGATACAGAATAACTGTTTTATTCAACTATTTCATAAAATATAGGAAATATGTTTTTCCTAAAATCTCAGGACATTTGCCATTTTTTCGATTTCTTTGCAGGACACAACTGCCCAAATAGTGACTGTCCCTCGCAAAGTCAGACAGGTGGTAACCTTATTCATAGATGAAATGTTCAGGTTCAATATGAAAGATATGGAAATTTTTGTGACTGATGGGATGCCCTGTGTGAGGTGCTTCTGTGATAGTCAGATATGAAGCCCCTTTCTCTCCATAGTTTGAGCTTTTTTACTTTATTTAGAACACATGAAGCTTTCTCTAGTAAACACTTAGAGTTCAGTTGGAACTCCTGCCTAAACAAGAGAACAGAGTTGT
The DNA here is from genome assembly GCF_019279795.1 of Protopterus annectens. Classification (NCBI taxonomy): domain Eukaryota; kingdom Metazoa; phylum Chordata; order Ceratodontiformes; family Protopteridae; genus Protopterus; species Protopterus annectens. The sequence continues at coordinate 839,235,806 of NC_056744.1, forward strand.
TCATGTTCAAAGACTCAAAGCTTCATTATTAGAGGTTTGACATACATGATTTGAATATGTTGTCAATACACTCAAAAGTCTGATACATAAAGCAAAAGAAGCAATAAACTGTACACTCAACAGAAATAACATAGAAGGCTTTAATTTATGTAATAAACCACTGAATATAAACAAATAATGAAATATTGTTTAAACATTATAGAACTATTCATTTACTTTAATATAATCTTACAAAGAGGGAATAGAAGGGTCTGAAAATACATCTGTCTTATGGTGGGACACACCACAAAACATTTTAAATTGTTGTGCACCAGTCTTTCATATTTAATAATATTAGTTGATGAATTTCAAAACTATGCATAGATAAGGAAAATAATAAGAGATGTAAGCATATCTTACTTTAACACCTTAATGAACGCATAAAACTGGAGGATGTATATGTTTTATAACAAGTTAATATGTGAAATAATTGTTCTACTATTATATATTAACAATGCTTTAAAGGATACAGGTTCATCAATATTTTATTGTTAATGGCATCATATTTGATTGTAGTAGAGTAGACTTTTTTTGTCAGAGTATTGGATGGATATCTTTGCTTGCTGGTTAGACTTTTCAAGCAAGGAGTGTTAGACTCCATGGGGGGGGGGGTAAGAGGGATTTTAAAAGCAAATGTTTAATGATAATTATATTTTTAAGGTTTTAAGTTTTTTTTCAAATGTCCACAATAGTAACTATTTTATGTCTAATCAAACCTTCAGATGTTAATGTTCATATGATGATTAGTTAACAGTTCTTTGCCACCTTTTGATCAGTAGGACAAATGGCCTTTATCAATTGCATTTCCATGCATGTCAATGGATTAAATAATGGATTAAAGAGGGGTAGCTTAATCAGATATTTAAAGTTGTTTAATTCTCAAGTTATTATTTTTTTTACAGGAAACACACTTATTAACAGAAGACATAGGCTAAATGCTAAAAACTACAGTATAATATCCAGTTCACAATATAATCAAAAAAGGGGGGGTGATATATTATGGAGAAATTCACTGACTATGCCTACTATAGAAACATATCAAGATGATAAAGGTATGCTTTGTACTGTAACTATAAAGTATAATAAGAGGACATTAACTCTTAATGAATTGTAATGGATTCCTGGAATAGGAATTAAAACAGTTGGCCAACATACAGAACAAGTAATTTAAAACTCATGAGGCAGTATCATTCTAGCAGGAGACTTTAATTGTATATTGTCACCAAGTTATAATGATATAATAGGTGAAAGGAGAATACAGTCATCTGCCAAGGCATTATTAAAATTTACTGAATTGTTTCATCTTAGAGACATAAATGAATTTTCAGAACCAAATTCATTCTTTTTACCCATTATTCCGATAGACATGGAACAAAATCCAGAATTGGCAGAGTTTATTTCTCTAATGACCTGACAGATACACTAGGCAAAGTCAAAACTATATCCTGTCCACTTTCACATCATAATGCAATTAACTCTGAGCTGTTTTTGAAATCTAATAATAATGTTAAAACCTGAAAATTACCAGCATATATAACTTGTTTAAAACAATTTAATGCTTTTTTATTCAATAAGTCCTTTCCTTTATGGAAATTAACAATATAGAATATACTTCAGAAATATATTTATGGGATGCACTAAAAAGCATATATTTTGGGTAGAGTCACTAACTGATTGTCAAAAAAATGGGACAAAGAATTACATGAAATACAAGAACAAATTGATAAGTTGAAATTAGAAAATCAGGCAAATAAAAATAATAATACAGAGGAGATTAATAAGTTAAACAACAAATGCTTGGAAATCTTAAACCATAAAACTAAAATCAACTTTGAGAAATGTAAGATGATTAACTTCTCTTTTAACCCAAAATCTATGTTAGCCACAAAAGCAAAATTACTCAGTAAGTCCAATCACATAAAATAAGTCTACTCACATAGGAGAAAAAGAAAAGTAACAGAAATACAAGATATTCTAAAGGAATTCGGAGATTATTATAATAAAATCAAAATAATACATTTATAGAGTTAGAAGAAATAATTAAAATATTTATTAAAAAATATAAAGACTAAACTATCTGATGACCAAATGAAATTAATTGACAAACCAATCTCTATGCCTAAACTTCAAATTCAAATTTCTAAACTGAAACTTAGTAAAGCACCAAGTAATGATAGAATTAATCTGAACTTTATAAGCTGTCACCCAAAGAAGCCCTAGACATACTACAGAAGTTTTTTTTCTATAGTCAAGGACCTAGCTAAAGTTCTTCTTTCCTGGAAATATACCCTTATTTCTCCAATTTTAAAAACTGACAAAGATCCTACTGTATGCTCTTCATACAGGCCAGTTTCACTTTTAAATGCAGATTATAAATCATTCATGGCAATTCATGCCACTAGTTTAAAATATATTCTACCCACCATGATTGATGAAGATCAAACTGGCTTTATCTTAAACATAAATACTTATGATAATATTAAAAGAATAATAACAATAATTGACTATGCAAATAAAACAAAAGAGAACTTAAAACATTAATGAGTCTTGATAGTGATAGTTCTTTTGACTCAATAAACTGGAAATATCTCTTTCTAGTTTTAGAAGAATATAATTTCTCAAATAATGTCACACATCTTATATGTTAAAATAGGTAATTTTACTTCTGATTCTATACAAATTTTGAAAGGAGCCAAACAAGCATTCCATCTTTCACCTCTGCTTTTTACTTTAATAATGGAACTCTTTGCTAGTTTTCTCAGGTCAAATATAAATATAAATTTAAAAGGTATTACCATAAATGAGAATTTAAAATCTAAAATATAGCTGTTTACCCATGACATCCTACTGACATTAAATGCAAATGATAATTCCTTATCTGCAGCTTTCTTAGCATTGGATGCATTTCAAAGAAAATCTGGTTTGGCAAAACAAAAAAAGAAAACTACCTATAAATAGAAACAAGAATAGAATCAAAAATAAATTCATTAAATATAATGTCAAAAAGAAGAACATTAATTATTTAGGAAGCATTATAACAAATAACAGCAAATATATAATAAATTATAATTATACTAGCAGTATAAACAATATAAATAATCTAATAGTCAGATAGAATACAATTGTCTTCACAATGGAAGAGAGGTTATGTATAATCAAAATGATCATCTTACCAAAAATCTTATATATTATATAATCACTAATATTGCCCCCCACAAACATTTATATTAAAGAATTTAATACTTTAATTTTGACATTTCTCTGGTATATGTATATATATATATATATATATATATATATATATATATATATATATATATCATACTAAATAACAGTCTACATTTGTTACTAAAGGATTACCTTATAGGAAAAAGTTACCAAATAAGTGGCTCCTATTTCATTTCTACTATATTAAACACTTTTAAAAATTTATATATAGAAACCTGACATATAAAACATGAATCTTCTTTATATTTTCTATGGCATATACTCAAAATAACATCTCCACCTCAAAGTTAGAAACAATGATCAGATTTAAAGAGAAAAAAATCTGCTATATTGATTTCAATTAATGAAAGATGAAAATCTGCATTCTGTTGATTATATTAAGACCAAAGACAGTTTGGATAAAGACATGTGGCTAGATATACAATCCTGCAGACAACATATAGAAGGGGAAATTAAGTTAATGCAACCGCGGCTAAGAGATCATATCCCAAAATTAACTGAATATCTAATATTCCTAATGCAAAAAAAAAATACATTGGGACAGATTCTCTTATCCAAATTATATACAGTTGTGAGGAAAGAAACAAAAAGTTGCAATGACAATTATTGGAACTATTTTACCCAACTAATAGGGGTCTATATTAAATTATCGAAAGCTCCCATGAATGAACAGCATTTCATCAAATACGCAGTTCATCAATTTTTGCTACACCCCCCCTCTAATTATATATACCAAATCTGAGATTGCACTACAGTGAGGAAAGGGCAAGTTTCCCAATCCTCCCTCTATCACGATCTCACTATGAACAGTTCGGTGAACAACATGTTCGATGTAAGAGCACCAAAAATGCCATTCGTTGAACAGTCTTTTCGATAATTTAATAGGGACCCAATAATAGATCTCTGAGTGAAGAAGATAAAAAAATTAATTCTAATATCTTCTAAGCATACAACTTTATCTCTTAGATGGAATCTCTTTACTTAGAAATTTTTGCATAGATGTTTCTTCACACCAGATAAAATTGAATTAATGTTCAAGCAGAAACAAGTTAGTTGGCAATGTAAACAAGAACTTAAAGTGGATTAGCAACACATGCTTTTTGACTGTACTGTCTTAACACCTTATTCAAATAACATTAATCTTTTTTTACAGATTTTTTGGAGTTAAATTTATTTTATATAAATCACTAATTCTTCTTAACACTCCCTTTCCTATATGTGTTAAAAAATGAAATATCACATTTTGTGGTCTATACTGTCTATAGCGAGAAAGATTATAACTCAGAATTGGAATAACGAATCTACACCCTCCTTCAAAGAATTTATAAATATTGCAACTGAAGTCTGTCACCTGGAAATCATTACAATTACGTCAAGAACAACAAGGATTACTTCTTGCTACACTGCATGGAGAAAACTTAGAGATCTGCTTGACAAGCAAAAATAACTGCATTTTAGATGTAATGTAATGTATATATAGGCTGATAAATACTTCAAAGGCTAAATTTGAAGAAAAAAATATAGATTCTCAGACAAAAGACAACCACAAAGCTTTTTACAGCTATGTCCATAGACTCAGAGGAAATACACAACAGTGACAAAACTTATTGTAAATGGAATCACCCACAATGAACCGGAGGCCTTTGCCAGTCTTATGGCTGAGAGGTTCAGCTCAACCCCCCTCCCGATAGTCCAAAGGACATACCACGCACCACAATCCCCCCAAACATTACCATGAACAGGTCATCAATGCACTTTCTAAGGCCAAACACACTGCATCAATGGGTCCCAATAATATCCCAGGATGCTTACTAAACAGCATGAAACATGACCTTTCTGGTCCACTTGAATAACCTTTCAACTGTATCCTACAGTCAGGTTTTGTGTCCAAGGAATGGAAGATGGCTACAGTCATTCCCCTGCACAAAGGAAGTTCAACCACTCATCCGGGTAACTATAGGCCCATAAGTCTGTCTAGTCTCATATGTAAGGCCATGAAAAGAAACATCATGAACATGATAAATGAGGACATAGGTAACCAACAAACACTGGCCCATCACAGTTACACATTGTTAAAGGAAGGTCATTCATGTTAAATTTGGTGGACTTCTTTGAGAGGGTCAACAAAGCAATGGATGAGGGTAAGACTGTGCACAGAGCTTACCTCGACCTGGCCAAAGCTTTTGATACAATACCCCACTCACATGCTAGTCAGAATCCTCCTCACCCATCAGTAATATGTGACCCTATTATCCCAGAATATCTTAAAAAACACAGATCGTCATAGCTTCCAAAACCTCCTACAGGAATACCTTACTCAGCAATGGCTATGCTCCTGTAATGCTCCTTGCTTTTTTCCCATGCCTTCGATCAAATGTTTTCTATTTTGCTATCTTCTTGTCCTACTTTTATCAAATGAAAATACCACAATGTTTTTTAATTGTATATCTAATGAGTTTCATATTACTATCTATAGCAAGGCTTAAGAAATGTAATGTTTTCTGTTTTACATTCCCCTTTTTGCAAATTGTGATAGTTATCTATGCCCAGTCTGGCTCTGGATAGAGTACAGGTGTTGCATCCCATCTGAAATTATGCTCTTCAGTACCATCAGAAATTACATCAGTTCTGCATTATAGACACAGCAGATTTACTGCTCTACTGAGAAGAATTTCCAGGGCCTGCAAATCTGTCACTTCCAGCACAGTGGTCTGTGAATGAAGTAGTTTGTGGTTAAGGGACTATGCACAGTACATGTGTGACAGCAAAATCACAACTTATCATAGGTCTTAGCATTCTTCATTGTGCATAGCAGTGACTTTCAGACATTATCCCTCGGACTCCTGAGTAGCACACCTTCTCTGCCACAGAAGGTCTCAAACCCGGTCACTCATAACTAGCACAGTGACTACAGGTCAAGGTCACATAGCTACACCCCAAGCCTGTCACTACAAGAAGTGGTCCCTGGTGCCCTCAAACACATAGACTATGAGGTTACTACCCTCTGCTCCAGTAACATGCTTCTCACAGTAGTGTTACAGTCTAGTGTAGCTGTGTACAACCTTGTTACTCATGTAATTGATAATGACTGTGACCACAACACTCTCCAGATTGTGTTGTAATTATGTGTGGTCTGATGCACAATGTGACCAGGCCATGCAGTGAGCACCGTGAATACTGACTACATTATCCTTATTCTGTGTTGTTGTTATTATATGCTTTTCATGGCCTATAACTGTCAACCAAATATTGATATTTTTCTAGTGTTGTTGTGTATTGTGCCTGAAGCTATCTAGCTGGGGATCCTGCTTTATGACTGTCCTCCTTGTCATTCTTACACATCTCTTAACCTGCATCTGCTTCTCTATCATTTACCTGCTGAATGACATCTGTATTATGTGGTTGCCTCTCTTGTTTCATATAATCATGTTATGCGGAATGTTGGAAGTTTTAGGAGACTAACATTGCCTAAAAAGGTCAATGTAGGGGTGGACAAGGATTTAGCCAGAAATAAGAAAGCCTTGGGGGTGAGGTGCAGGCCATCTCTGGCAAAGGAGCTAGCATTATCTACCATCTCCCCCAAGATGATATATATTGTATCCCCCTTAGAATGACATCAGAAGCTAAGCCAGTTGGTGAAGTTAATAATATTTCATTTGTATTTCAGCATCATTCTTAATGATGGTAGAATGCTGTTCAAGGGTAGGTTCATACCTGCCACAGATGCATATTTTGGGGTTTCAATCAGGTCTCTCTTTGTATAGTCTAGAGAAATATGCCTCATGTCATTTATAGCTAAATTCAATATGACTGTGTCTTATGTGTGCTTGTAGTGCAAGGACTTGAGTGCATGCATGATGTGGCAAATCCTGGCACCTGATTGGTAAATGACCATGGCCCTCTCCTTGCACAACCTGGTAAGTGGCACATCAGTGCATCTCACTATAGAGTCAACTTTAACCGGGATATTGGATTGTGTGGATGTTTGCTTTATGGGCTTTTGACTTGAGACAGTGTGACTTCGAATGTATGTTTCATGGTGTGTGCTGCTTCCATTGCATGTTTGCGATGGTTGTTGATGGTACTTGTTTCTTACGTTAAATTTAGGAGACCTTCATGGTTGAGATGGGTTACTTTTAAGAGCCTCAGCATATGTACATATGTGTTTGGTCTGAACTGTAAGTGGCTGTTATAGTGCTGTGTCGTGTTGTTTATTGCTGACAACCTGCTTGTTACTTGAAAGGCAATGTGTGAGAACTATGCCTTCAGTAACATTATATAGCTTTATCTCTCACACACACTATGTCAATTTGTTTAACTAGTAGGTGGTTGTCAGTAAATATGAGACAAGTGCTACATTGTCTCATGATATCAATTTCAACCAAGCTGGCAACAGAAATGATTGGAAAGTGTAGATTCCAATTGCATAAGGAAAACAATGGGGGGGGGGTCCATATTTAAATAGCTAAAAGGGAGTGAATTTGTAAAATGGTACTTTTGTACTTAATGACAAGAAGGAATGAAAGTGGGGAGGGAAGGAGGTTTATGGTCACATTAACAAAAGTGGAAAACAGCAAGCAGGACAATCGGTTTAAGAACACAGCGAGGAGGAGAGTGGGATTTTTCAGCAGTTTAGCCTCTTACTGGATAATCTGAGACTGGCACAAACAGAAGCTTGGTCTTAGACAGCAAAAGTGATTAACTGAAACCATATCCCTGCCCATACCTCTCATCCTCTTAATACTAAAAATCTGGACAAAGCCAAAAATAATGTGGGGACAAAGCCCCAAAACTAGGGACAGATTTTAAATATAGTTCTTACAAACTTAGAAACTCAATAGAATAACAGTTTTGTATTAGCATGCATTTTCTGAAGGGTATGAATCTGAAACACAAATTAATGTCTTTATTTAATAACTTCAGTCCCTAGTGATTTGCCTGAAAACCACAAATTTTATGTGAAAAATGAAGTACAAATCTGGGCATTCTGCAAAAATCTGGAAAGCTGAGAGGTATGCCCCCACCTGGATGTAATCATACTTCATGCAATTAAACCTGGTTCTGTATTTCTGTCACAAAAAAGAACCATGCTTTAATTTCAAATGTCTGACTACTTAGAAGGCAAGAAGCAGTGCAGCTATTTGCTAAAATTACTGAATAAAGGCTTAAAAACTTAGAACACTTTATCTAGATGCTGTAGGGTCAGAAACAATAGAATCCCTTATTTAAAATAACTTAATGCTTTAAAAACAGCTAAAACAGTTGCAAACTATTAACTTAAGCCATAAAACATAAAGGGAAAATAGCTAAGACAGGTAAAGATTGCTAAAAGGAACTTAAAAACAGATAAAAAATGAAAATTTCCTGCCCTTAGCTTTCTCTGTCAGTTTCATCCACTTAGCCTCTTTTGTTCCACAACACTACCTGTACATAAGAAAGCGTGAAACCACACACACACACACACACACACACACACACACACACACACACACAAACGTCCAACTCTACCAAAAAGATGCTTAATTTTGTCAACCAAATCAACAGTTGCTCAAACGTTGAAAGCTGGGCAAATGTTACTACAGTTCACTTTGTCAACCAAATAAGCATTTGACCAAGTGAACTGTAGCTATATATTTAGTTTGCCATTTACATTTTTTTTCTATTTTCTTTACAGCATATTATGTCTTTTAATGCTTTTTCTTATTTCCACAAATTATTGCATAGTACAACATCACATCTACTGTTACGAATGCACCAGGTATAATTTATTTATTTATTTATTTGTCTTTGTTTACCAGGAAAGTGCAACTGGGTAATATCTATCCATTTTCAGCGGAAGGCCTGGGAGAAAAGCTACATTTGCTTTCATTGCATGTTACTAAGTTGCAGGTAAACAGAGTAATTACATTTCTATTTACATTTATACACAGACAGTAGTTAATTTATACATTATAAGGTTTTACAGATGTAGAAGTTACTAAAGAGAAAGCCCACGTACAACTTAGTGGATTGTACAGGTAGCAGTTATGTATAAAAATTGTTTTGTCATGTCAATGAGAGGTTGAGAGCATTCTGTTTAAGGAAAATATTTGGAGAGTATTATACAGTGAACACAAAGTCTTAACCTTGTGATGAGCATGTGCAGAACCAGGATTGGTTAAGATGTTGTTTAGGCAGTGGTTTAAAACTACTGAGTTTGTCAGAGTTTTATTTGTGTGGGATACTATTCCAGAGTTTTTTAATGTACTGAGAGTAGAGTGAGCCTCCTGTAACATTATTTGACTTATTTGTAAGTAATAAGAATTTGTTACTAGAGCGGAGGTCCCTTGATGGACCTCCAGCAATTTATTATTAAGGTTATTAATTATGAATTAAATATTTCACCCTTTCCTTCCTATAAACTACCACTTGTATCACAATGACAGACAGTATTCTTCGTATAATTTTTGTAAGTCCATTTATAAGCTTACATTTGAATGGCCATCAAGGAGTGTAACAGTAACACTGTGTGCTGGTACTGAGAATGTATTAGTCCACCGATAAGGTTATTCCTCATCTCAAGGCATGAATTTATGGTCTCCAATCCAATCTTCAGGGTTAGTTTTGAAACTAGATTGGGTGTTATTTTTTTAGTATAGAAGGAGTTTATTTCAATGACAAGGAAAACAATGGGCTGTAAGTCTGTCATGCCATAAGGTGTTGATTTTGTGGTGGGGGTGACGTCTTTTTCTACATGTATGAGACCATTGGTTCTGCAAAAAGTGGAGGAGCTTGAAAAGGGTAGAAGGGACTTGATGTTTTTGAAAGGCTAATCAGAGATCACCCCTGAAGAATATATACAAGACAGAGTAGAGAGATATGGTTTTAGTCTTTTGTTTGGTTTAGATTGTGCAGTCCACAAACCTTCTTCATGGGAAACCTCAGGGGTCTTTCAGGTTGTTTCAAATATAAGTTTATTAGAGTATAACACAATAGATAACACAAAACATTAGAAGTTGATAAGATGGCAATAACCTAATACAGCCAATGAATATTTCATGGCATTACATAAAATTCAAGTACTCATTAGATGATAAATCACTCAGGAATAATAGAAAAACTCACTAAGTTTGGCATCAACCCATATATCACTAGGTGGGTTGCAAACTGGCTCACAGATAGAACCCACAGTGTGAAAGTAGCAGACTCCAAGTCAGACTGCCGATTAGTCATGAGTGGAGTCTCACAGGGTTTGGTCCTGGGTCCTCTCTTGTTTGGTATCTACTTCTCTGAAGTCCAGGCCAACATGAAGGGACTCTGGCTGACAAAGTTCACAAACAATTGCAAGTTGGGAGCTATTATTAACTCCCCAAGTGATGTTGACATCCTACAGAATGGCCTCACTGTATCAGAACCATGGCCTTAAGCTCAATGCCAAAAAATGTGTCATCATCCCCTTTGGGAAAAACCTGGTTCCCATGAATTACCACATTGATGGTAGTCCACTGAACACAGAAGGTGTTATAGGAGATCTGAGAACACAGGTTGATAGCAACCTCTCTTTTGATCACCACATTGTCACTGTGGTCAGAAAGTCCTTCCATGTGGCACATCTCATTACTAAGGGTAAGGAAGAAAGAGATCATTGTCTCCCTCTACTCTTCCCTCATTAGACCAGTCATCAAGTACAATGCCCCATTTGGCATGTTCCTCACCAGACACCTTAAACAACTGGCCACAAAAGTACCTCACAAAGAGGATCCTAGGCCTTAAACACTTGTCCTATATGGACAGACTCAAAAAACTCCAACTATTCTCTGTCTCATATCGCCTACTTAGCGGCAATCTCTGCTTGACTTACAAAGCCATGTCTGATCCTGCTCTTTTAGAAATGCTACATCTAAAGAAGTTCCAATCCCTCTGCACCACATGCTCCAGAGACCTCAACTTCATTACCACAATTAACAGAACATGCTGGAAGGACAGTTTCATAACCCAGAGACTGCCCATGCTATGGAAAAGACGTCCCATACATGTCAAGCAGAGCACCTCACTGACCCTCTTCAAGAAAAATCTTGATGAGTGGGTGGGAAACAGAAAATTCACCATGGGGATAACACCAGTGGCAATACTCGACAGAGGCACTGGGAACTAAGGTCGGGTGGCACTATGTCAGGGTAATCCTATGGCTAGGCTTGTAAAGGAACCAGGGTCATTAGCCTAGTACACATCTATGAACCTATGAAACTATAAGCTATTACAAATAGAGAAACTAATGTGAAGCAACCTAAAGAAGCTAGCCAGTACAGCTACACTCAGTAACCCAATGAAACACTACTTGTAGTATCCTAACTGCTAAATCAACCAATGTAAACATTAAATAACTGTACAGTTATACATAAGAGATAATAAATTATACACAGTGAATACTATCAGCAAAGCATGGTGAACCTGTAAATGAATGTAATTAAATCTAAAAGAGATATAATAAGAGGCTGAAAAAAAAAGAATACAAGTATCTCCTGGGATCATACACAGATGTCTACTGTGTCAACTTAATTGTCTGTGTTAAGTACAACTGATGCCTTACTGACTAAGGTAGAAAAAGACAAAGATTCCTGCATTTCCTTACCCCCCCCCCCAGTCTCCTTTTGTTGACAGAGCAAAGCTTTTGCTCACAACAGGAAAAATAATCTGGAATGTCACCAAGGATTGATTTGCGAAGTCTAAAAAGGATTGCTATTATAGTACGTGTTACCATCCTGAGACAGTGAAATTGAATCTTTGAAAGCCTGACAGTTAGGGAATCAACACCTAGCAGCTAAAAATCAGGAGAGTCTAAGGAGTGCCCGTGATGCTGCATCCTGGACCAGCTCCCAAGCTTTTCTACTCTTTGGGCAGCCCAAAATCTATATTTCCAGCATGAGTTTTCTGTTAATCCCCCCTCAAAGATTCTATGTGGTGACTGTTGCCACTGGTGAACTAGTTTGAAATGGGTAAAAACTAAACAAGAAATGCTCACAAAGTCTTACCAGGCTGCAAGAATGCAAACTGCCTGCTAGGGCAGTTTAATTGCCATGTAATGGAGAAATAATTTTAACTGTAAGCATTGCTGTAATCTAGAGTTCGCACCATTTAATATCTGACTGCATGCTTGAAGCGACAGAAGCACTAGATGGTCTGAGTCATATAGTTTATGTCACAAGAACCACCCTGTCCCTGGTTGGTCCACTTGTTCCAAAAATAATTGGTTTGTTCTCAATTAGATATAATGAGTTGGCCTGTGTAATTTCCCAACAGCAAGCAGATTGTGTCTTGCCTCACCCAAAAACCTCCTGAAAATCCCTACCATCCCTAGTCACAGGGTCCCATAATGTGTTTCTTCATCTAGGGTAAAAATAAGCTCCTTTTTATGAAAATCACTTGCAATTCTACTGGTAGCCAAATAGGCATAGGAAGTCAGGGATTTTAAGTCCCCCACACACACACAGATAGGGCCCATGAGCCTTTTGCAAGACATCACAGATAATTTATCCCCCCAAAAAAGAGAAAGACAGCTTTTGAAAATTCTCAGGGTAAGGAATTTTGTCCATAAAGGCAATATACCTAGCAAAAAATTAAGTATTTGGGAAGGAGATACATCTGCATCCTAGCTGAGAATGCAAGGTAAAACTTCCTCTAAACTCCCATAGCCATCCTAGTTGAGTATAATAGTTGTTTGAAATTTAGATCTGAAATTTCTCAAATATTATTAGGAGTTGTATTCCCACTTAGGTATGTTAGCAAGCCACTATTACGCATCAGCACTTACATGAGAGGAAAGAAGAAACATTTATGTTGATTGATTGTGAACTTAGAGGTGTGTACAAAACCTTTTATAGTGTTTAGAATTGTGGGCAATTGCTTTAATGGGTCCTTCAGCAAAAAATCACTCCATTATCTGCAAACCATGACAAAAGATATGTTGTAGTGCCAGTGAGTGTAATCCTGCATCCCTGTGTTGCTGATGCAATCAGATAGCCAGTGTTTCAATGGGCAGGGTAGCCTTGAAACATCCCACATTGTAGGGTAAAAGGAGACGTAATGCTGTTTGTGACAACCTAGGCTGAAGATTCCTTGAATTCCATAGACGTCTATGGCTTCCTAGAGAAATTCACATTCTAATGAGTTAAATGTCTTCTTTAAATCCAAAAAGAAGCACCCAGTGGCACTCTCTGCATTTTACTAAACTGTGAAATGCTTATGTAAAGCCACAGCAGCACTAGACCCTGTCTGCTTTTAATAAATCCTTGCTGTGAAGAATGGATCAATTTGGGTAAGGGTCTAACCAGTCTGTTTGCCAGTATCTTAGCATATAACTTTGTCTCAGTTTGAAAGATGGAAACTGTGTGATATTCTGAGGGGATTGAGAATCCTGCCATGTTTAGGTTGGAAGATAATTGAAGTCAGACATGACAAAGGCAGAAAAATTCCTAGGTCATCACTCTGAAACATCACTGCAACTCATTAACCAGCACATCTGAATACGCTGAAGAGAAATCCACAGAAATACCATCCAGGCCAGGGGCCTTTTCTTTCTGTAAGGATTTGATGAATCTGTATACTTCGTCTTATGTAACAACCCAATTCAAGGATTCCAAGTACACTCGGGACACCTGTGGTAGTGAAATATTGTACAAAACTCACATTGCTGTGCTCGAGTAGAGTGAGTGAAAAATAAATAAATAGTTTTGTAGGTTTGGCCAGTATTTCGCTAAATATGTAGATGTTTTGCTGAGGCAAACCCACAGTGTCATGCAATGCAGTAATATGGCATTCTTTCATCCTTTCCTTTAGCCTCTGAGCTATAAATTTTGTGGAGGTTATATTTTTATCTCATGCCTGAGTTTTCCATTTCTCCCATCTGTTTGCTTCTGTTGCTATTCTAATAAATCTATTATCCTTCCCATATTGTTCAGTTTCTCTCTTTAGGATTTGATCCACTTGCCTTTTGTGTTTGCAGACTTCATCCTTTAAATTCAAGGTGTATTCACTCTTTTATTTCTTTTAAGTCTGTCAAATCTATTCTCCCTTCCCAACCTATATGAACTGTCCTTTTGATAAGAACCTTAAAATCTTCCCAGTGATGACCTGTCTCCATTCACAGAGTACATGTGATTACCAATAATAAAGAGTCCAACCTTCAGCTTCCACAGGGTTATTGTCAGACAGAGCGGTATTAATGTGATTACTTGACAGAATTCCTTGCACATTGACAAAGATCGAATCCAAATGGCTAGCACACCCTGAGTTAAGAGCAAAAAACGTGTAGTCCTGTGCCCTGGGTGTGTGGCTTCTCATGAAGCAATTAAGGCGTGGTTTTTTATGAAGTTCCTACCAGCATGTGTTAAGCACGGAAGTCTAAGCTTGCCTGCAGGGATTCTGTCCAAATGAGGATCAACTAAAATGTTGAGATCTTCACCTGTAAACATTACACAATGACCCTTATATGCCTGTTCTAACACACCCAACAAACTGATTAAATGAACCAAGAGTATCTGCATTCAGGAAATAAACACTGGCCATTAGCATGGGACCCTTGTCCATGCAAATCTTGAGTATTAGTCATCTACCCTCTGCAACCTTGAACTTAGGCACAGTTAAGTGATTGATGGAATGGTGTTAGAACTTCTTGTCTTGGCAGACTGAGCATGACTTCACCCCATCCCTTCCAACTATTAGTAACCGTCTTCATAGAAGCATTCTTTAACTTATTTTTTGTAAAAAAATCACATCTGGAGCCAACTTTTTCAAAAATGATAATCAGGATGATAGCTTATGTTCTGTATATAACCCTCTGATATTCCATGAAAGGACTTTGATTAGATCATACCTCTCAACCTGTGAGTGCAAAAAATCTGGACAAAGCCTAAAATAATGTGGGGACAAAGGCCCAAAAATAGGGACAGATTTTAAGTATTGCTCTTATAAATTTAGAAAGTTGCTAGAATAACAGGATTTGTGTTAGTATACATTTTCTGAAGGATAGGAAGTCTGACACATATATATTATTACTTTTTGACTTCAACCCTCAGTGATTTGTTAGAAAAAAAAACAAATTTAATGAGGAAAAAAAGTGAAAATAAGAAGCAAAAATCTGGACATTCTGCAAAAGTCTGGATAGTTGAGAGGTATGGAAAGATTGATTACTGATCTTGTGACACTTAGATGTGACTGTGTGGCACTCTGAGAAGCATTATTATTCACAGACATATAGGCATTGTTAGACATATATATTATAAGAACAAATACAGACATAATACAAATTCAACTAGAGGTTACTGCACAAATATATAAAGCTTATCCTTGATGTAGAAAACCTCTATAACTATGACAGAGGGCAGTGACCTGCAATCCTAAAGAGAGATATTCTCTTTCAAGAGAGCAGAGTTCCATAGGAAAGCCTAAAGCTTTGTAGATTTAAGCCAGTTGTGTAAGGTCAGCTCCTAAATTGTATCTCACAGCAAGCAAAGGAAAAAAGGTCTGGAGAGAACTTGCATGCAGACCTGAAAAGGCTGGTCAGTTCTGGCCTGTGTCTTACTCAGAAGACTGGATAAACATAACTGTAAATGGAAACCCAAAAAGCATATACACAGGTGCATCAGGCAAAAAATAAACATGGAATTAAATGCACACAACATCAAGCCTACACTTGCCAAAAGTTCAGTTTATGCCAAATTTAACATGGATGCATTGGTATCAGGTACCGAAAAGTTATGGTTCATGTAGGAACTGCACCCCCTGATGATCTTCTGCCTTATCTACTGAGAGTGAAGGCAGAGTGACCCCCTACAAGAGTCTCAAGGTCTCCTGGTGTGTAATCAGGAGTTCCTCCATTTTATCCTTCATATCCTGTAGTGCAGAGAATCTGTTGTGCATGCTAATCAGCTCAGGAGTTTTCCTGTTAGGATGGCCCTTAACTGTCACTGTGGAGTTTTTGTTGACTTGGAAGGACAGGTGGCTCTCAACTTCTTTCCTAAATGGAAATTAGATGGAAATTGGTGGGCCTCACTCTGCCCTCCTTTAACTGTTGCTCCTGGTGCCATGTCCAGTCATAGATGCCCCTTCATGAATGTCCAGCTGCTTTCTGAGAAATTAATGCCTATATTAAGCTGCTCATCTCTTCTGGATTTTCAAATTATGTTTTCAGTCCTGCCATAAAAATGAGCAGAGTTGCAGGAAAACATAGTTGGCACTGACATCCCAGGTCTCTCAGCAGCCCGATGAGTGGAACATTAGCTTTCCTCTTGTTAAAAAGTGCATTATTGTAGTCTGGAGTAGGGCACACTCCAGATCCTGCTACAAACAGATTATTGCCCATCTCTCTATCCTTTCTCAGGATTCCTTCTCTGTCAGTTTAGTACAGAAAGCAAATAATAAATTGTCTAGGTAGGTTGTTCATATGCATCTTCAAAGCCACTTTGTCTGCTGTTTCAATTATGGGTTCATGGGGCAAATTAAGGCCTTCCTCCAGGTCTCTTCTGAAAAATATGACAGAATTGTTCCCTTCTTTGCTCTCGAAAAAGCCAGTTATATGAAGATTAGTTCTTCTGCTCCTGTTTTTGAGATAATCTCTTTTGGGTTCCAGTGAGTAAACCTTCATTTGCAGATCCATAAGTTGTAAGGAGTGTTTGGTGACCAAGTCACATCACTGACCAAACTCCATTTGCTATGGGTTATGTAGTCTCTCATTTTGGTTAGAGATAGATTTGCTTAAGATTGCCGTATCTTGTAGTATCATTTGTACCAAACCCATTGGATTAGTGATCGCTAACCTGAGGTCTTCTGATGATCCTGTGACAGAGGATTTAGGTGTTACCATTGTATAGGGGTGTTTGGAAAATTCTGCTGAAAATTTGTCTGCCCTGTCAAGTTTTTAACTGTCCAGACTTCTGTGAGGGCAGAAGGGGAAAAAGAGAAAAATCACAATAGTAGTGGCTGCTACCACTGTATTAAAAAGATAGATAACCATTTTTAATGTTCCTGGGGAAACTGAGATGACTCAAGAAGGCAACACTCTCATATGCAATCACATGCACACTCTCCAGCATAGGTATCATAGTTACAGATAATTATCTCTGTTTTTGAGAGGTGCACTACCTATTTGGCAAGCAGAAGGGGTAATGCTTTCTTAAAGGTTACTATAAATGTATTGTTTGAAATTTAAAGTTAGCACAAGATTGGCATGCAAGGCATTAGTGTGGTCCAGATCCTTCTGGAGTACTGGAATGTATGAGGGAGATTTGACAGTTGTACCCATTTTTTCAGTCATAGGATCACAGGATCATAGGAGGTTACTAGGCAATCGACCCTGAGGTCATTTCAAGCCTATCCGTTTCATCCCGATATAATACCATAGATACTCTAGTAATTACCATGGACTGTATTTATTAATGACTGCCCATGTCCAGAAGGATTGTGAGCTCTATGCCTGGTAAGTCTTAATGGTGCCCCATCCACTTTTCCAGGTTCCTTTTGAACAGTGTCATAGAGGTGCTCTGCTTCACATGAATTGGGACACTATTCCAAAGACATGGCAGTTACTGGGAGACAAACCTGTCCCTCCAGCACATCCTATTCAAGTCTCAGACCATATTTAGGTCCCTGGGATGGGTAGTTCTAGGCTCGTTTGATTTACAAATGTGCAGCAAAGTCATTAGGTTTGAGTCAGAGCTTGCTCAGTAAGCCAGGCATAAGTCTCCCCTAAGAAGTCTATACAATACTGAGTATAGTGACAGGGACTTTAGTTGGTTTGTGTAAGGCACACGTTGGAGTCCCTTGATTTTCTTAGAAACCTCTGACGTCTCTCCAGTTGCTGCAGGTGCTTTGTATTTTACATGCCAAAAGGGGCGTTATAGTCAATTATGGGCTTGATTAGTGACAAGTACAGAGGGGTAAAACCTGCTTTGCTCTAGAGGCGATGTCTTTGCTAATCATGTGTGCTATGCAGAAAGTCTTAGTTATTACAGTAGACATACGGTGGTCAAAGATAAGGTCGCAGTCTACTTGTGATCCCAGATCTCTTACCACCTCATAGGTACACAAGGTATTGTTGTTAATTGGATAGTGTAAAGGGACTGAACTTCTGAGAAGTATATACAAAACAGTAGGATGCCCAGCACTGACCCTTGTGGTATTCCACTGTTGACAGGTCTGCTGGTTGATGTGGAGTGACCCACTTTGATAGTGTATGACTGGTTTGTGAGCCAGTTGGCAACCCATCTTACAACAAAGGGATTCATATTCAATTTGCTAAGCTTATCAGTAATACCTGAGTGTGGGATTGAGTCAAAAGCCTTTGCCAAGTCAAAGTATGCTGTGTGCACAGATTTGCCCTTGTCAACGGCCTGGTCACATTTTTGAAGAAATCCACCAGGTTTAACAGAGAGGATCTGCCCTTGACAAAGCCAAATTGGGTCAGATCCAGGGTTTGGAGGTCACCTAAGTCTTTATTTATGAGGTCCATGGTGATATGTTCCATTGCTTTACAGATGAGGCTGGTCAGACTTATGGATCTAAAATTCCCTGGGTCTGTTGCTAAGTCACCTTTGTGGAGGGGAATAACTGTTGTTTTAGTTTGTTTAGAAGACAGCCTGGGATGTCGTTTGGTCCCATAGAGGCTATGTTTTTTTCCTTAGACAAGGCTTAATGACCTTCTTTTCCAATATGTAAGGTGGGGCGGAAGTTGGGGACAAGGTTTGTGATAAGTTTGGAGGAGATAAGGGAGGAAAATTTTTGCCAGATCTGTCTGCTAGCAGATTTGCTATCTCTGCAGGATCAGTGTGTGTGATAGCACATGTTTGGGTCCTATCTTTTGAGCAATGTACATATCTGTAAAAGGCCTTTTGATTATACCTGGCTGTTATTGCTAAGCTTTTCTCAAAGTTACCCTTTGAGGATTTGATATAATGCCTTATATGCCTGTTGAGGCTGCGGAGGGTGCTTTTCCATTGTTGGGGCCTCACCTTAGTTTTCTTAGACAGCAACTTTTTGCATGTGTTGTAAAGTTTGTTGATGCTGGATGTCCACCAGGGTGGCTTTTCTTTTTCTTGAGGCCCTGGCTTTGATTCTGTTTGGAACAGCCAAGTCTATAGACTTATACAAGTGATTGTACAGGGCTTTAGTGTAAGCTTTGGTGTGGTTACCACTTCCCATCTGGGGGTGGGGCTTGGAATGCATTTATACCTTTCCTAGGAGGGTACAGTTTGCTTTGGTGAAGAATTTTAGTCTGACTTCACCCTTTTTGAGTTCTGGTGTTAGTGCCAGTTCAAAGGTGACTGATTTATGGTGAGATTTAACTTATGAGGGTGCAACAGTTGTGGTGGTGCATCTGTTTGTCATGTTACTGAGGACCAGACCAGATCTAGTATGCTTGTTTCTCTTGTTGGGGTTTGAACAATTTGTTTCAGGACATTTTAATTAACAAATCCAAGGAACATTTGCACTAGTGAGTTAGGGCTAGAGTAGGTTTCCCAGTTGATGGTCAGATAATTGAAATCCCCCATGACCATAGGGTTTGGCAATGTTTGGATTGACTCCAGTTTGGATAAGTATGCCTCATGCATATCATGATTCATGGAGGTGGATCTATAACTATCTATGATTTGAATGAGGGTCTTACCCACAGTAAATCTGAACATGGAGTAGCTCCATGGAGTTTTGCAGTATAACTAGTCAGGAGGTGAATTTATCTCCAGTATAGATAAAAACAGTGCCTCCTTTGGTTCTCACACATTCGTTTTACGGTCTGAAGTTGTGGAAGACATTGTAGCCTTACAAGGCCAGGGTAGTCTCTGAGGTCTTGAACCAGGTTTCTGTGACTGCACTGACATCTACATCCTCCAGTGATAGAAGTGCTTCTAGGGTTTGCAGTTTTTAGTTTAAGCTCCTAGCGTTTAGCAGCATAACCCTTATTTTGTTATGGGTAGCAATTTTCAAGTCGGCAGTTTTGTTTTCGAGGCCTTGCCTAAAAAAGGCACTATAGGGGAGGCAAGATCCTTTGGCAGCAGCCAAAAGCCTAGTGGTGCCAGTTGCAAACCATCTCTGGCAAAGCAGCAAGGTTTGTTGACCATGTCATCCCAGGCTGACCGAAACTGGACCCCCTTTGAATGACACCAAAAACTAATCCAGTTATTGAAATTGATCATTTTTTGTTTATACTGTGGTATCATTTTAGGTGAGGGTAATATGCTGCTCAAGGCTAGGGACATACCTGCCTGGGACACATACTCTGAGAGCTCAATCGTGTCTCTCTTCATATAGTCCAGTGAGGTATGTCTCAGGTCATTCACTCCAACATGATCTATGACCGATTCATAATGGTACTTGTTTCCAAGAGACCTGAGTGCATGTGAGATCTGATGAATCCTGGTACCAGACAGGCAGCTGACCATGACTTTCCTTTATCTAACCTGGTGAGTGGGACATCAGTCTGTCTCACTCTGGAGTCTCCAATGACAAGAAAATGTGTTTTTTGAGTGTTACGCCTTAAGGGCTTGGTAAGTGAGATACTGGTGTTGCTATGTGTCTTGGGTGCTGTGGGAACTGTGTTAGTTGTAGCAGTCTTTTGTTTTGGAAGTCTCTGGTGTTTCAGTAAGTTCTTTGAGGGAATCTCCATGTGTTGATTTATGTGTTGGATGTGTACTATGTGAATGAGAAGTGGTACTATATGCATGAGTAGTGGTGGGTGAGTTGACAACCTCTTCAGTGTTACTGTTTTGAGTATGAGAGAGCAGAGATTCAATATTCTTGGTATGGATACATCTTTTGCACTCTGTACTAGAGTGAGTTATTAGTAGAGGATTGTCAGTGTACATGAGGCAGTTGCTACACTGCTTCAGGAGACCCAAGTCAACAATGCTGGCAGGAGAAATCTCCATAATGGTAGGTTTGAAGAACTGTTATCACAAAGTGGGTGCTTTCAGGACTGATCTAGGAGGTGCTGTGTAGTTGGATATTTCTGATGATTTTTTTTTGCCTGATGGTTTAATAGGTCACAGCTCACTAGCAGTGCATCTTAGACCACAGATGTACGAAAGATGAGGACTACATTAATGTGCTACAGCTGTATCTAAGGGAAAAATTGTTGAAATTATCTGTCTGGTTATGGTGCAAAATTGTGCGGCAGTGCTTGGTGTTGCACAATGTGCAAACAAGCAGAAATCTGCTCAAATGCAGGGCTTAAACCCCAGAAGCTAAAAACTTAAAAAAATGAACTTTTAAAAAAATCTCAAAAGAACCAATGAGGGTGCTTACTCCAAGCCCTAGGAAGTTCTTGTTTTCACTTCCAGGTGAAGCAAGATGGTGGCTGTTTCCACTGTGAGTACTGCAGCTAGTGTTACTATTTTTCCTGTTGTTTCTTCAACTTTGCCTTCTATTACTTATTCGTCTGCTTTTAATTTAACAACTTTATCTGTGTCTTATACTTCTTCACATATGACTCTGGTAATTTGTCTGTGCTTGATTGGGGTGATGAAATGGAGCTTCAGGATGGTTCTTCGGCTTCTGCTGTTTCTGTTTCCACTGTTTTGGCTCCCCTCTACCTACTGCTATCCTGGTTACTTCTGCAGTTGTTTCTCAGGCCAAGTCTTATGCTGCTGCAGCAAACATGGCATTTTCTGCTTCTGGAGGTCAGCCTAGCTTTCTGAGGCATTCCAGGATTATTTGTAAGCCTTTGGTTCATCTTAAGTCTGCTTCAGGTCATCCTCCTACATGTAAGTTTATTTGCCATTCTTTATAGAAACCTTTGTCTGTGTCTGTTCAGTCTTTGTGTGCTTTTATTCATTGGGATGGATGCTTCTGATGATGTTTATTTTGAACAATAGGAGGCTGCATCTACTGTTGTTTCTCATTTTGATGCACATAAACGTCAGCAGCCTTGGTCTGATTATGTGCTTTCTAAAGTAGATGTTTCTTATAAGTGTAAACTTATTTTCATTCTGTTTATGTTACAGAAACACAAGTTAAAGAGTATTTACTCTCTTGTTGTGCTGATGTTTTTTTCTATTAAGAAATCTTTTAATTCTGATGCTGGTAGAGTTTGGGATGGGGCATGGGAAGACTGAGTGGCTTTGCATGTTCTTGATTCTGGTGTTTCCCATTTGCCTGGTGTGTGGTTGCTGTCTGGTCAGAGAATTGTTTTGAGGTATGCAGGCCAGCATAAGTCCTGCTTTTTTTGTGGTGATTTTTCTCACTTGGTGTCTGATTGTCTAGCTAGGAAATGCAGTCATTGTGGTTCCACAGCTCATTTTACTAGAATGTGTCCAAAGTGGTGCCAAAGTTCTTATTCTCATGTTGATTCTGTTTGTCCTGCTGTACCTTCTGTGTTACCTGTTTCCACTGAGTTTCATCAGACTTTACTTTCTGATATTTCTGTTTCGGTTTCTTTTGCTGCTTCTGTGGAGTCTTCTCTACTGCAGGCTGTTGTCTCTGTCCCTTGTCCCACCTCCTTCTTTTGTCTCTATTCTTACTTTGTCTCCTGTCTGGAGGGGACTGCTCTGCCTTCTTTGCCTTCTAGTCCTCCTTGTCCTGTTTCTGTTGCTTCTGGTTCTCACTTTACTGTGCCTCTTTCTTCTGTGTTTTTGTTGTCCCTACTGGTACTGATGTTAGAGTCTAACAGGAAATTACTTGGTATGTCTGATACCTCTTCTACTAGTGATAATATTGCGTCTAAGGATACTGTTAGTTGTGACTCTGATTTGTGTACTGATATGGATGAGTCTCAGAAGTGGACCTTAGCTTCTAGGCACAGACATCTTAAAAACAAGTGTCCTAAGAGGGTTTCTGAAGGAGATTATCGTCCTGGTACTGATGACTAACTTGTCTTTGACTTTTTGTAATATTAATGGTATAGTGTCATTGCCCTGGCATTTGTTTTTTCCTGGGTTTCTGCCTTACACTCTGATATTGTTTGTCTGTTGGATGTTGGTAGGCTTTCCTCTGTCATTGTTCACAATGAGAATCTTTGTGGAGGGATGGGGTGGTTTGGTCTTACGGGACAGATCATAGGTCTGGTATTGGGTTGCTGTCTCATAAATCTGTTGTGGTTGTTGGGTATGTTATTCATATTTTGCCTGGTAGGGGGTTAGTGATGGATTTGTTGTTTAGGCATTCTTTGTATGTTTAGTGAGTGTTTATGCTTTTATTCCAGTTTTTAATTTAATTTTAAATAATCATTTAATCCTGGAAAATAAAAAGCATTTAACAACAACTGCCATACCAATTCATGTTCCTCGAGGAACAGTGTCGTAGGCCCACCCCTAACATCAGGTTTAATTTGATCAATAGCTTTAAAGCTAAACTTATGCCCACCACTCAAGTGGGAATGTTTGGCTAGGTCATTTTCACATTTATTTTTATCTATCGCATATATGTGGTCATAAATTCTCTCACGGAACTTACGATCCGTCTTACCAACGTAAAACGCCATGCAGTTATTACACTTTGCGATATATATCACTGATTTAGACTCACAGTTCAATTTGTGGTTAAGTTTAAATTTTTTGTTGTTAATGGTGAAAGACCCTCCTACTTCTATGTATTTGCACATCCTACATGCACCACAACTAAACATTCCCACATTTCTGTTGTAGTACGGTGAAAAAACAGTTTCTAATACATTCTTTAAATTAGACCCCCTTCTAAACACTGTTCTGGGGGAATTACCTATCCTTTCAAGAAGAGAGTTTTCTTTGCTGATGAAAACCCAATTTTTGGGCAGTATAGAACATACTTTTGCACTATCTTTACTATAAGTTGTAATAAAATTGGTATTGTAGTTAGACTGTAAATTGACATTAATATTAATTTGTTGATCAATATTAAGGTTGAGATTAAAATTACTGGAACAGCCAGTTTCAGACTGAAGGCCAGGTATTGCCTCTCTCCCACATAATATAGGTTTGAGGTATCCATTGTGCTGTTTACACTGTATTTCATCTATCAATGAATTTATTAAATCAATAGGGTATCCACGCTTTTGAAACATACCACTGAGAAAATTACATTCATCAAAAAAATCATCATCAGTGGAAACCATCTTGGCTGCCCTTATAAGTTGACGCTTAACAATGGACCTTTTTTGTGCAAAAGGGTGTCCACTAGTGAAGTGAAGAAATGAATTACAATAAGAGGCCTTCCTAAAGATTCTTGATGTCAACCTTTTGTTCACTAGGTCCTTAGATAATTTAACATCTAAGTAATCAATCATGTCACCACTAAAGTTAAATGTAAAATTGAAAAAAATCAGTGGTACTATTCAAATAGTTGACAAATGTATATGCCTGCGTATCATCACCCTTAAAAACGATGAATATATAATCTAAAAAGTAGGTGTAGTACACCAGGTTTGCCATGTGCTGAGGTTTGCTAAAAATAAATGTTTTCTCCCAGTAGGCCATCACAAGGTTGGCCAAACTGGCACCACAAGGCGAACCCATGGCGATCCCCCTCTTTTGAAGATAGAATTCCCCATCAAATATAAAATAGTTATTAGTAAAAATTATATCTATTAATTCTTCTATCAAGTATATTTTTGAAACAGGTGCCCCTTTGACCTTTAACATTAGGCTCACCCATTCAACTCCCTGAAGGTGGGGGATAGAAGTATAAAGGTCTATAACATCAATGGTTAAAAAGTTGTTATCTTCACTAAATTCTAAGCTGTTTATCTTCTGTAAGAAGGTCCAGAAGTCCTTACATATTTGTGTTTCAGACTTCAGGTACTTCTGCAAAATGACATCAACCACTTTGGCACACGGATATGTAATAGACAACGTCCCATCAATGAGAGGTCTCATAGGTGGATTTAAAATGTCTTTGTGTACCTTGGGGATGCCAAACATTACAGGTGTTTTTGGAAATGAAATGGACATGTAGTTATACATTTCAACGTCAATTTTAGCTTCAATGAACAAATCGTTCAGATATTCCTTAATACGGTTGTAAGCTATGTTCATCTCATTTATTGATGTTTTTAAGTAAGCATCACCATTTAAGATCTCCTTCATTTTGTTGTTATAATCAATTTTGTCATAGACAGCCAGTCCCCCTCCCTTGTCAGGTTTAACCACTCTCACTTGCAAAGAGCATAACTGCTGTAAAGCCTGCATTTCCTCGTTACTAACATTACTTTTTCTAGACCTTCTACCATTAGTAAAAAGGTTCGATTGTACCATGTGTCTTAAATCTAATTCACAAACATTTTCGAACATGGTTAACACTGGATGAAGTGGGGGCTTAAATGTACTCGAAACTTTAAATGGTCGATTTATGTTCAAAGAATTACCCAATAATGCTGTTAAATTAAGTTTCCTAACAAAACATTTTAAATCAATAATAGTTTTTGCAATGTTCATATTTCTAATAGGAACAAATGTGTTACCCTTTGCAAGCAAATCAATTAATACTGGGTTAATACTAACAGAAGAGTAGTTGAAGATATTGAAGTCCCCAGTAGAGTTTTTTTACTATATTTAATTTTACATTCTCTTCTTGGGCTGTCACCTGTGTCTGTTATTGTGTGGTCTGTTATTTTGATTTTTTTAGTTTTGATAAGACTGTCTCTTTGGGATGGCCCCTGGGTGCTTATGAAAATTTTGATTGTTTTGATTAAACATAGCCTCTTGTTGTTTGCCAGTAGCAGTGTTATAATTACGAATCCTTTTGCTACGTCTGACAGGGTTTACTTCATTACTCTCCTCTCCCCCTTCTTCAGTGGTTGTAATGTTAGTGTTCTCTTTATGGGCACCAATATTGTCATTAGATTGCCACACTTGTGCTGTTGGTGGCTTTGGGTATGCCATACCGTTACTATATGATAAACGGTCACGTTTCATTTTCTTAATTTTATTACACCTAAGTCTTTCTAGTAACTGAGCAATACTAGAAAAAACTCTAGTATAATCATATTTATATCTCAAAAAGTCCATGTCAGAGTTAATGTCACTGTCTAAATTAGCCACTTCTTTCGAAAGTGCTTCAATTTGCAATGAATAATGTTTGATCATAAGTTGCATGAGCTCAAAGCCTTGTTGATCAAACAAAGAGTTTAACTCAAGATGAAATAAAGAGTCGGGGACTAGGCCCGTTGGGTATTGGTAACACTGCAGCCCCTTCGGTACAATTACTATTGTTGTGCTATCTTCTCCTGTTCTTTTGCTTTATTTGCAGTTTTTTCTTTTGTTTTTTTATTAGTGGGTCTTTCTCTTAATTTTGTCAAATCCTGTGGTTTTGGTGCAGTTCCCCATGTTGGGGATGTTTCTTTTGCTAGCACTGGTATCTCTATCTTGGATGTGCCTTTTGGTTCTCCTTTTATGCCTCCATGTCTTGTGAAGCCCTTCTTGGTAAACTTGTTGATCGCTTTGCTTTCTGGTTTTCTTTTCCGTTGTCTTTCTGGAAAAAAAGTGTATTTGTTAAATGGTGCCTTTTTGGGCACTTTAAGGTATGTTTTTTTCTGTCTGTTTATTTCCATGCTCCTGGTCCACCTGCCTTTTGTCTGAGGTTTTTCATTTTTTTTTTTTTTTGGCACTTCTATTCACCTGTTAGGAGGGGTATTTTGTATTCTATTCTTGCTTTCAGTGGTGTTAGTTTACTGCATCCTGTCATTTTTTGCACACTGTTTCTTTTTTTGTATTGTGGCATTCCCTTTCTCTAGGAAAGAATGGCATTCTTCTCTTTTGGTCCATTTCTGCACCATTAATGGGTGTCAATATTATTCCCCTGGTTTGAGTCAGTGTAGGCAGCGTTATGCTTTATTTCCTTATTGGAATGATTTTTTGTGGCGTTGCTCTCTTGATAAGCTGCCTGTTAGATCTTCTTATGTTTTTCATCCTGTGGGGTTGCAGTTGTGTCCACATGATGGACGTCTGGTTTTAGAGACATCAAAGCATGTTTTTCTTCAGTGTTCCAAGGTGGCTAGTTTTTGGGAGTGTGTACAGCATCATTATTTAGTGTCACATGTGTTTCCTGTCAGTACTGAGAAATATTTATATGGGGTCTGTGGATGTACCTGAATGCCAGCTGTTGCTAGGGAAGATTTCCTTTTGGTATCAGCTTTGGGCTGCCCGTTGTAGTGAGGTACTTGCTGAAAAGATTGTTTCAGTCCCTGATTTATTGCAGCAGTTGCAAATGTGGTTATGGCATAACGGGTGGGGGTGGGGTGGCTGAGTAATTTGCCTACACATGCTTGTTTTGTCTTTTTGGCACAACAGAAGATTTACCCTTTTTGGTGAGTGTATTGCACTGGTGTTTTTATCAGTGCTTTTTATATTTTGGGTGAATATCTCTCCTGTTTTGCTTTATGGAGTGTATTCCACCAGCTACTGCACACCTTTTTGTTGTGGGTTTCCCCAGCGTTTTATCCTTCTTGTCAACTTTCCTTTTTTGTTCTTTTTTCACAGTATTAGAGGACTATTTGCATTTGATTTAGTGTTCCTTTCTTACTTTTAGCCATTTGGTTTCTTTGGGGAATGTGTTTGGATATTAGTAAGATTTTGCTCTTTATTAGATTTTTTATGTCCTGTAGCACTGTTTGGTGTTTGTTTCTTTGTTTTATTATTTTCTTCCTTTTGTTAGACTTTTTGCCAGGTCTTCTTTACTGTTTTCTTTCTCATTTTCAGCCTGTATGACTTGTTATGGTTGCTGTTAGTTTTTTTTTTTTTTTTTACTTCTTCCTTTTTTTTGGCCTAAGAATCACATTTTTGTTAGGGCTTGTTGGTCCAACATAGCTGTTGTCTCTTTTTGTCAGTTTTGCAAGGTCTTTTGCTTATTTTCTTTCTTTTGTTTTCCTGATCGGTATGATTCCAAGCCCTAGACCAATCATTCTTCACCAGACAGGTTCCAATCAGCACAGTTCTCTCAGAAGGGTGCAGAAGGGCCCCTTCCAATCAAAGATGGCTTGAAAAAATGTGCTGACAATACAACAGCAACTACAAACAGACCCAGATGCAGAAAACCTGTATCTGGACTATGCTACAGCTACAAACTATACTAATTTTGGCAGGAAACACTAAAAAAAAGTTTTAAATAGCAGAAAAATAGCAGTGAAACACTAAAAATGTTTTAAACAGCAGAAAAACAGCAAGAGACACTGCTTGGTGGGAAAAAAGAGCAAACAGAACAGATGCTTTGCAAACATCACCACACTTAGTTGTCTACATTCCCTTGACATCTGGTTTCACTTTTGAGAAGTAGCAGTTAGCAAACAGCAGGAGGACCCAAGACAGACCCTGTGGAACCACATCGGTGAGATGCCTCTTGGTAGAAGAGGTATGCTCTAGCATGAGTTTTTTCAGAACTATCCAATTGATGACCTATAGGTTTACATTAAGCTGGGAGTGATTATCTATAACACCATTGTGTAGGTTGGTGTCAATGACCTTGGTAAAGTCAAGGTAAGCATTGCATCCAGGGCTTCAGTAACCCTTTCCAAATAATAGACTAGGATTAACAGGCATGACTTACATTTTACAAGTTCCTACCAGTTTGGATTCAGGTTTGTAGGTCACCATGTCATTTTTTGTAGCTTAGTTTTAGGCAGTGCTTCTGAGGCTAATAGGTTTACAGTTTCTGTGATCTGTTCTAGTGCTGCCTTTATGCAACGTTATTACTATGGTTATTCTCTACATTTCAGGGAAATAACCTGTGGAGAATCTTAAAACTGAACAGATACAGGAGTGGTTTGGCAAAGTGGTACTTGATGCTTACCAGTAAACAAGTGGGAATATCACCAGTGACGGTGAATCCAGTAGTACTCAGAGAAGTATGTTCTCAGATAACATTGTATGGCTTCAAGGCTAAACTGAAGGATCATCTTCTAGAAGAAACTGCCTACAATTATTTTGTCACACTGGATAAGTTGCTGTAGGTTTGTAGTCTTCCTGCAATGGTAATATTTACTAGTACTACATAAAGGTATCACTCTGGGCAGAGAACTCTGTTATGTAAATATTGCACATATTTACAAATTTCTTGAAATATTGTGAATATTGTTTTTTGCTACTCCTTTTCTGTGTGAAATTGCTATTGATATTCTTGTTTTATTGTTTGAGGTATGGTGTATCATATATTTTCAATTTCATTGGTTTGTTTCTAATGGCATTATGTACTTTGTTGATCTGGAGACTGTGTTATGGTGGAAAATGGTCAGCTGACCAGTCCATTTACCCAGTTACAAACTTTCAGATGAATAAATAAAATAAAAAGGTTGCTGAGTAGCTTTCACTGACAGCTCATATAGCTTAAACCTTGCCCTATTCTGTTTACCTTAAATAAATAATGCCACCTCTCAGTTCATCTAACAGTTCAGATATAGATTTAATCCCTTTGCACTGAAAGAAAGCAATATGAATGGCTGTTAACTGGTCCTCACCAACACTTTTTTAAATGTCAAGAAAAAAATTAAAGTGAAACAAATTTGAAATTTAAGACAAACTGTAATAAAACAAAATCAAATGGCAAGAAAAGGCGTAAGTATGGAAGATATAAATCAATAAATCAAAAATGGTTGTGAAAAGGGTCACTACAAGGGTCTATATTAAAATGTCGACAGCTCACAATGTCGACTCTGAAATGTTCGACATCAAAATGCCGAATTACTAAAACAGCGAACAACCATATAACCGATTTATTTCCAACTGAAAGAAATCAGTTGGCCGTTCTCTGACACCTGCCCTTTCCCTGAGTGTAGTGCGGTCTCGGAGTTAGAATATTTAGTTAGGGGGGTGTGGGGGACACCGCCCCTCATGTTGGGGGGTGGGGGGTGACACCCCCCCCACTTAAATATAGTTGTTTGTGTGCCATTGTTGTTTGGCCAACCGATTTCTTTCCATTGGAAAGAAATCGAAAATACCGAATGGCCATATAATCGTAGTTCAACATTTTAGTGTCAAACATTTCAGAGTCGACATTGTGAGCTGCTGACATTTTAATATAGACCCCACTACAAAATTGTGAGAACTTTCATGAAGCAGTATAGAAGTATTTTGCAAACAATGCTTAAAAATTGTGGAATTCAGTACCAAACTCCATTATCATTTTAATAGTTGTTTATATTACATGCTACAGCTTCTATTAATCACACAGGTAAAGAGGCATATATTCTGCTTTATGTAGGTGATTTCATTTTGTTTTTTCTTTAATTGCATAAAGATTAAGTTTTGCAAGGCACTTCTTCTTGGCCCCTAAACATTTCAAACAGTGAAAGTCATGCATGTTAAATAATAATTTGGGTATGAGCTGGTTAGAGTGTAAAGCTAATTACTTGTGGCTGTTCAGGCAAAAAAATAATTTGAAATCAGTTAGTGAATTATTTTTATCTCCTGATAATACCTTTAGCAATAAAATATAGTTCAAAAACCCATTGAGTGCAAAGAACGTACAGTGTCAAAACTGTGATACAGGCACATTCTCCTTTAAAATGGTCAACAGTAGACATGTTATAGGGGTATAGGGGGAATTTAATAAGGCCTACATGTTTTTATTTCCATGTAGGTATTGCACTGCTATGCACAAACATTTTCAGATTCTGTAAATGCTGCTGAGCAGTGCAGATGAAAGCACAAACACAGAAACTTCCTTGACATGCAAATCACTTCATAAGCATGTGAATCTTATGCAAATGAGCCAGGTAGAGCGATCCAACAGGCCGAAAGGCATCTGTTCAGACCCTGTCTCAGTGTCTGTAGTGTATGCAGAAAAATTCCATGTACAGAACTGTAGACAGACACCTCCTGAAAATGTACTACCACATACATATATGAGCAAAACTATTATCTTGTATGTAAGAAAGAGTAAAGGACATAAGTTCAATTATTGTTTTTAATTTTCTTTATTATTTATTTATTTATTGCATTTGTTTACTGGGATAAGTCCACTGGACCTAAAAGAGCCCATTTTGAGTGGAGGCTCGGGGAGAAAAGCTCCAACGAGATACAGAAAAAATATAAATATTAATTAGTACAGAAGCAGAAACAATGTTACAGATAGTAAATATAATAACATATACAGAATATATACATAAAAGCAGGAATCTAGTTTGTTTGATTACAGTAATATATACAGAAAATATACATTAAAGCAGAATTCAATTAATTCAATCAGAGTGGTATAAACAGAGATCAGTATTATTGTACCAGTATCAACAAGTGAAGATAAAAATAAATATGGAGAAAATATCATCAGTCACTAGTAGCAAAAGACATATGAGTTTGGTAATCATATAAGGAGAGTGAAGAGGTTAGGTTATAGAGCAGGAACATAGCCAGGAAGAGTTGAAATGATTTTTCAGTATTCGTTTAAAGGTGGTGGTGCTGATCATAAATGCTGCCAATCTCAGGTACAATTTAAAAATGCATCTCTAAAAGTACAGTTGTGTACACTTACCATAAATGTAGATGTTCAAGTGTATTCACTGTTGCAGTCACCACATTTGGGCAATCTGCTTCTGTGCACTGCAGTGTGCAGACGTGCTTTATAAAAAAAAAATTTGGAAAAACAAATTTAATATGATGTAACAGAAATGTATTACAAGCCCTTGTGTTGGGTCCCTACAATGGTGCATTGCTGCTGTTGTCAACGTGATAGGACTATGAAGCGTGTAGTTTCCAGGCTGTGAGCATGGATGTGTATGCAAATGAACTGGAGTTACTGAATAGCAGAAAGGAGTAATCGTGTATGCATATCCCCTTCATGTAGGCTCTTAGACCCTTGTTGATGTTAACGCAGGATGTAGCTGACCGGGGGGCGGGGGATGTCCACTGACTTCTAAGCTCTTTTAAGCTACAGTGCATGTGTTTGCACAGTGTGCTGCCTTGCTGAATGTGTCTGAAACCCGGATGTATGCAATTACAAAGTTTTGACTTGTTTAAGCTATGCTGCACACCGTGGTGCTATGCGCTGCATTGCACATTGAAATAGGGTCATTAAATGATGTTAATTATATTGTAGGCAGCTGGAATGCATCATAGTTAGCCAGTCACACATCCGGCACCTATAGTAGAGCTGCATAAAGTATGCAATTCTGATTTTCCCCCAATACTCTGCACCACTGGAGTGCAGGCTTGGGAATTTTAACTGAGATAATATTAGGGGCTGCTGCAGGTTTGCTACATCTGTATGTGCTAGATGCTGAAGTCAGTGCTGCTGGTGCTGCTGACTATACAACTAGACAGTAAAGGGGAAGAGTGTTCAGGTCAAGGCTAACCTACCAGGAGCTACATGAGCTGTAGAGCACTACAGGGTGGACAGGGACATACTACAAGAACTCACTGAGCTCTGCCACCCTCAACTCAGACCCAGAGCCAACAGAGAGGAACCCATCCCAGTGGACAGAAAGGTATGTGTAGTTTTTAGGATACTAGCTACAGGTACTTTCCAAAGACCAACTGGGGACATCATGGGGGACTACAGGCATCTTCATCCAGAGTACTACACCAGTTCCTGGATGCCATGCTACCACATTTCAGTGAGGATGTTTCTTTTCCCCTCACCGCTGAGGTGAGGGCCAGCCAAACACAAAACATCTACCATATAGCACACCACCCTGAAGTACTGGGTGTCATAGATTGCACTCATGTACACATCAAGGCACCACCCGGTGAGGAGGGTAGAATCTATGTCAACCGCAAGGGGTACCACTCCATCAACTGCCAGGTCATGTGCAATGCACAGGGGATTATCCTAAATGTGTGTGCTTGCAGCCCTGGCAGTTATCATAACTCCCATATCTGGTGCAAATCACAGCTGTATCAGATGGTTGCTATGGGGGACATCCCACATGGCCATTTACTGGGAGATGCTGGCTATGCCCTGGAACCATGGATGATGACACCCATCAGAAATGCAATGAAAGAATGCCATAATGAGACACACGCCCAAACTAGGAACATCATAGAGCATGTGTTTGGGCTTCTGAAGTCATGGTTCTGGTGCCTATATAAATCTGGTGGAGCCCTCTCCAGCCACATGTCCATATATGTTTACAGTATGAGCTATGCTACACAATATGATCCTGTGGAAATAGCTGCAGCAGGATCAGCAAAGGAAAAGGCTACAGAACCCCCCACCAGTCCCTGGGTCACTGCAGCCACAGTCACAGGAGGACTCAGAAAAGGAACCCCCTCCTGATGTCCCTGTTGGCAGAGGTAGGCATGCTCATTATGCCCTGGCTTTGGCTAAGAGAAAATGCATAGCACATTAATTGACAACCTAGGGACCTAGGAGCTAATACCTTACTCCTACTCACATACATATATTAAAACTGATGATAGGCAACCCACACAACCTGTACCTATCCATGAATTGACTGTGTACTGCTTGTATCAGACAGAGTCAGCCCTGACATACAGTTCTGTCAACTGCTGCATTCGCAAGGTAAGTCTCTAACCTACACAGTACTTGAAAGGATTACTATGAAATGGTATTGTATATATGGATTTTCTGCATTAATGCAAGTAAATATAGTGGGCTATTTGGTCAGAAGTAACATGCACATATGACTAAAAATACCCAGTCAACTAGTATGTGTTCCTTAATATTCACTAGGACTCATGGTTGGAATATTCACTACGTCAGTCAAGGGAGATGTTAAACAGTGGGGTCACATGATATTTGGACTTCTGTGTAACCCAGCAGAACATGTGGTAGTGTTCTCCTACCCCAATACAGCAGTGTTCCCATATAACTGCTTTAACAGTAACTCATCAATGGTATATCAGCAGGCCAGGCAATCTCAGGGCAGTAACATAGAAATTGATCATGCATTTGTATGTTTCACTTAACACAGGAATAGCAACATACATATATATGCTAACAACAAGAACAATAAGTGAGTCCCAGCTCTACTTTCAAAGTCTGGATAAATTTATTAAATAAAGTTCAATATATTTACAAAAATGATTTTCAATCTCTCTAGCGCCTCAGCCGAGGCGCTAGAGAGATTGAAAATCATTTTTGTAAATATATTGAACTTTATTTAATAAATTTATCCAGACTTTGAAAGTAGAGCTGGGAGTCACTTATTGTTCTTGTTGTTGGCAATACAGTTGGTTCTTTTCCTGTTGTTTTTTTCAATACATATATATGCTGTTGATTGTGTCATGAATGAGTCCTCTCTGTCTGCCACCGTGTGTGGCTCAGTAGGCTAGGGGAGTTAACATGGGTGATAGTGTTGATGGTTCTAATCTGGAAGTATACACATTTTTTTTAATATGAGGTATTAATATATGTTTTTTTTACAGACTGTCAGTCTGTGTGTGGTGTAACATTATTACCCTCTGTCACATATTACATCAGACAGCTGGAGAATGCCATGGATATTTTGAGTGAAGTGCAGCACTGCAGAAAAGGGGACAGATGTCATTGTCTGTAGCACACAAAATCCCGGACTGGAGTATAGGTAGATGTGGACTGGGTTCACTTTATAAGTACTGACAATCACACTGTGCATGCTCATACACTTAAACTGAGCACAATTCTCTTGCCCCTTGGTCGAAATGACTTATTATGTGTATACATACCTATCTGTCACTATCTGTCTCTTACATAGATAGTATATCTAACTCTATGCATTTACAAATACACACACACATATATATATATAACTCTATGTATTTATAAATATACACACACACACACACACACACACATATATATATATATAAAATATCATACATCTCAGTCTCTCCCCATATATTTACATAGCACACATACATATCATGCACACACACACACACACACACACACACACACACACACACACACACACACACAGCTAATTTATAGATACATTGTTGATAAATATGTGTGTGGATGTCTGTATTGTCCTACATACCCTAATAATGGTGAGTAAAGCTGCAGTATCACACATCTATAATATTGCTGAAAGGATCCAAAGTAAGGGCTCAAAAGTACATAAGTACACATACAGCAACAGGTGAGCAGGTAGTATAATGTATAATGTTGTCTCCACATGTATGCACAGGGCACATTGTTCCTGCCCATAGGCTTGCCCATCCAAGTGCACTAGTAGTTTGCTGGCAATTGTACATGAAACAGACATCAGCCCTGGCACATGTGATAAGTACTGTGATCTATAGTTTGTAAGATTAGATAGGTAGGGGTTCTAATCTTACTCCAAGCCACATGTGTGTGTGTGTGTGTGTGTGTGTGTGTGTGTGTGTGTGTGTGTGTGTGTGTGTGTGTGTGTGT
Organism: Protopterus annectens; assembly: GCF_019279795.1. Lineage (NCBI taxonomy): Eukaryota > Metazoa > Chordata > Ceratodontiformes > Protopteridae > Protopterus > Protopterus annectens. The sequence goes on from NC_056744.1 coordinate 839,271,296, forward strand.
GTGTGTGTATGTATCCCCCTGCAAAACAACTGAGAATCCCTCATTAGCTATCAAACTGCAATAGTTATGCATGTTTTGGCCATGTAAGTTGCCGCTGGCTCCCAAACTGCTTATTCTCAAGGCCTGATGATGTCACTACCAGCTGCCATTGTAATATCAGACTTAAGCTGTGGAGTGTGGGATAAGTACTGTGATTTATAGTGTGTAACACTAGATAGGTAGGGGTTCTACTCCCACTCTGGGCTACTTGGTGTGTGTGTGTGCGTGTGTGTGTGTGTGTGTGTGTGTGTGTGTGTGTGTGTGTGTGTGTGTGTGTGTGTGTGTGTGTGTGTGTGTAAATATATCCCCTTGCAAAACAACTGAGAATCCCTTATTGGCTATCAAACTGCAATGATTATACACTTTTTGGCACTGTAAGTTTCTGCTGGCTTCTAAACTGACCTCTTCTACAAGGCCTGATTATGTCATCTACCTTAAGATTACCAGCTGCCATTGTAATATCAGACTTAAGCTGTGGTGCTTGTGATAAGTACTGTGATTTATAGTGTGTAGCACTAGATATGTAGGGGTTCTAATCTCACTCCAGGCCACTTGGGGTGTGTGTGTGTGTGTGTGTGTGTGTGTGTGTGTGTGTGTGTGTGTGCATGTGTGCGTGTGTGTGCGCGCGTGCGCGTGTGTGTGTGTATGTGTGTTTGTGTGTGTGTGGGTGGCAGCTGGTAGTCTTAAGGTAGATGATATCATAAGACCTTCAGAAGAAGGCAGTTTGGAAGCCAGCAGCAACTTACAGGTCCAAAAACTGCATAATGTCCTATGGTTCCAAAAGCTGATGTAAAATGCTTTAACATCCACACGCACAAATGTGGCTGCATTGAGGATAACACCACTTCCAATTACTGCTTACAGGACATGGCAAAGCACACACACAGTGCAAGTTGGCTGTATCTAGATTAGAATACCTATCTAATGGTGCACACTACAGATCACAGTACATGATGCACACAACACACCTCATTGTCTGCTATTACTATCTCTTTAGGACATATTATGCTTGATGACATCAGCAGGCCTAGTTGTGGTCAGGCATTTGGAGGCCCACATCACCTGCTACAAATACAATCATTGGACATTTGAACTTCTCTACCATAATGGCCATACAGCCCTCACAGTCCTAGACAACTTTATACCCTTATTTACATAATCAACACATATTGCCCCAATCCAAGAGGGACAGAGGCAGAAACCCTGTGGTGAAATGATGGTCACTAAGCCAATGACACAGGTGGCATGTGATGAGGTGCACTGAGATGCTCTGTTTGCCATTAGGCAGGGTTCTGTTTCAAAGGTGTGTTAAGGTGTACTGGACAGATCTCTTCCACCAGCATGTATTAATAACATCACATACAAGGTTAATGTCCTTAGAGTGATTAATCCATGTAATATGCCACCTACAGATATGCAGCATTTACAATCAAGCAGGGTCACATTTTGGCCTGTATGCAAGGCAGAGATCACCTCTGAGTAGTGTATATGCCACAGGCTACAATGACACTGATTTCAGATGATCCCCAATAAACAGATACTCGAGACGTGAAGTTCCCTTGTGAGGGACCATCCTGTAGTGTGCCATTTCCAGTAGTGCTTGGAAAGGTACATTACCAAATAGCCATTGCACTCAGATACTGGCATGCTGAGGGAAGAGTACACAGAGGTTATGACTGTCAATAATGGGTGACTGCCCTCAGTTGTGCCACATGATTCCCATCAAACTATTGGTACTGGGGAGACGTGATGATCATAGGCACATTAGGTGTAAACGTGTGTCTAGGTCTATGTGCCCAGTTGTATCACCATGGAGTATGTACATCATGTTTTGACTTATGTTCTACTTACCAGGTACATAGTTGTTAGAAATGATACTACATATATATTTGCATGGAGTTTATGGCCATTAGTATATCAACAGGCATTTGTTCAGCAATACCATCCTGCAAGATATTGACATAACCCACAGACTCTGAGTGCTCACAGTTTGCAGGCATTAGCCAACACTGTTAGCCACAGACATTCAGTATTTCCTTGTATTGTGGTTAAATGGATTCTAAGCAGTGCAGGACCCAGGACTGAGCCCTGCTGAATACTGCTGCTTACAGAGTAGCTATTGGAGGCAGATGTCCCTGTATCGAGTATATGTGCTATCAATGGGCCACTTATTGACCCCACAATGATATTACAGTGGATGCCTAAGTGGGTGCTTTTGTAAATGATGCCTGAGTGGGGGATATAGTCAATGACTTGACTAAGTCCAGGGAGTTGTATGCCCTGATGTCCCTTCATCCAGGTCTTTAGTGACTTCCTCGGACATGTCCACCACTTTTAACAGTCATGATCTCCCTGTCAGACATCCAAACTGTGTACAGTCAACTGTGTGTAGAAAATATATAGGTGTGCCTATCAGCTCCACGATGATTGGTGCTATGGGCATACAAACATGGATATTCAGGTAAAGATGTCTATAGTTCTGGTTGTCAGGGGATGCACCTCCTCTGTGCAATGGTATAACAGCTGCCATTGTCCAGTCAGCTGGGGTGCAGTCAGTGGTTTCAGTATGATTGCAAGGTGTTACCAGTGGTGTTAGTAATCCTTGTCAGATCCCATGTATGATGCAGCCAGGGATGTTAGCATGTCCAATAGATGCTGTGTATCCCCTATAGAGAGGCCAGTTATGACCTGCTGTGTAGATATAAAAGGTATGAGACAGGTTGTAGGAATGTCATGTGGCACATGTGGGGACAGGGAAACAAAGTTGCTGCAGAATCTGTGGGGCTACAGGTTAGCTATGAGTACAGACACATTATATGTGTTACCATTATGTACAAGTTCACCAACAATCTGGGCCTGTTCTCTTAGGTTACACATGTGACTACACTGTGTGTTGTGGCTCTGCTTTGTGTGTGTGGCTAATTTGTCACTTACTGTGTCTATATGACACCACAACAAAACTGCTTGCTGTAGCTAAGGAGTTTGTGCCTTCATTTTGGGTCCCTATCAGCATCTCGAATGCTGACAATATCGAATTTGATATTGTCGCATCGAGAATGCCGAAAGGGCAGAACGTCAAAAGGGTAAACAGAAATCTCCTTAAGGGGAGATTTCCGTTTACCTCAATGTAGTGTGGTCTCGGAGTTGGTATATTTAAGTAGCGGGGGGTGTAGGTGATGCAGCCCCCCATGTGGGGGGTGCAGGGGGGCTTGCTCCCCTGCCTACACCCTTTAGGTTTTTATTGTTGTTTATTTTTTTTTCTCGGCATTTGAAAATTGGATAGTTCGATCATGTCAGTTCGACATTTAGTGATTCGAACTATTCAATTTTCAAAATGCTGATATAGACGCTTCATTTTAGGGGGCCACCTCACCCCAACTGTCACACAGCAATGTCCACCTCTTATTGTACAGCCTGCTAATGGCAGTTGTTCACCAGGCAGGTTTGCTGTGCCATGAGGAGCATACTTGCCTGTCCCATCTGAAGGGGGAGGTGCAGTCAAGCTATGAAAGCCATCCCACAGGAGGTAATAAATTGCTTTGTTGAAATATATGTATATATTGCCTGCAAGGGGGGGGTTAGTTTTGGTAGTTTTAATGAGACTGATCTGTGGTCAGATCACACCAGGAAGGACCTCAAAGTGGGGGCTGTAGTGGTCACCCCATTGGTAAACACATGATGCAATACATTGGCTCCCTTGTGGGAATGTCACAGCACTGCCTTTAGGCAAGTGAGCTTCAGCATGTCTAAGCCACACAGCTGATGGTCATTTAATGCCATCCCAAACCATGGTGTAATGATATATCTTGAAAGACACACATACATCTAAATAAGCACAATGGGTGTCTGGATTCATGGAGCTGCTCCTGTAGCTGGCAGTTGCTTGGTTATGTGCCATTCCAGTAGTGAATTGCACCTGTAGTGTCTCTGAGAAATCAGTGTTTCACAAAATCTGGATGTCTATCTATCCTTAATGAGTATATATGCACCACCTGCATTACCTTGTATACTGTCATTTTGAGGTCTGAACGTGTGGTAGGATGTGTAGTCTGGTATGGTTGTGGTGCTGTCCTCAGCTTTAAACCAGATGTCCTTGACTGCACACGTCTGCATATTTCAAGGTGGGAACACCTTCCACAGAGTGGGGTTCAGTGTTGCCATTCCCAGCATGTAGCAGCATACCCATGATGTTTTATAAAGATGGTGTTCTCATTGCAACGTTATCCCTCCAGACAGTGCATATAAGATGCATTGTGGGGAGTCAGCAGCCTTGGGCAGTACTCAAAATCTCAGGGGTGAGAGATGAAGGCCATTACTGGTGAAGCTTTGATGTCTGTTGAGCAAGGCATCCCAGGCAGACATGTAGTAGATCCCCTTACAATGACACCACATGCTAAGGCAATTATTTACTTCCATCAATTTCTGTGTGTATGACACCATCTTCCTAGGTGAGGGTTAACTGCAGCTGAAAGCTATGGGCATACCCACAAGAGATGCAGACTGTCTAAGCTCAGTCATATGTCTGCATACAGTCTGGTGATATATGTCCCTAGTCGTACACATCTACAGGGACTATGATGTCAACATTATGTTAACTGATATTCCTTGATTTGCAGCAGTGTGTGATATGGCATATTTTGACAACCCACAGACAGCTAACCGTGATCTTTCCCATATGTAGCCTGTTTACACAGTCAGTGTGTGTCTCATGATGCCACCACCTATGAATAAAAGGTGTGATTTTGTGTTTTGCTTCAGGTGTTTGCCTGGTGATAAAGTGCTGCATGCATTATTATGTGTACTGCATTCTCCAGATGCAGGATTTTCTGAGGTGTCTGTTTGGGAAGTGTCTGGTAAGGTGCTGCACACATGCAGGTGTGTGTAATGTGTGTGTAGGTGGTACAGGATGTGAGCTGTGAATGTTGGCAAAGTGCTGATTGGCATATGTAATTACTGCTGTTGGAGACACCATGGAAGCAAGGTTTGAAATGCAGTGACATCTGTCACATGTGTTTGTCTGTCATAGGAGTAGAGGGGTGGAGACACTTTCCACATCTCATCAGCAGGTCCTGCAAAGATAGGGTCATGCTACCACACCCTTGGGGTTGACAGCCTAACATACAGTGTTTGTAGGCACTCCTTGCAGTGAAGATGTGGATGCCTGTGCATGCATAGAGGACTTGTTCAACTTTGATGACGTTACATTAGCCTTAGAAGCATACAGTGCCTGTCAAGCAACCAGACAGCACACTTTTTGTTGTGTGACATGTGGGAACAGTCATGACATTCCACAGCCTTCTATACAAAATGTCATGACTGTTTTTTTAAATTTTAATTGGTTGGGTCATATGATTTACTAGGAACTGTATGAAATGAGAACTTTTGTAATAGTTACTTGTTCTGATGAAGTCATTTTGACGAAAGCGCTTAACTATTATTGTTTATTTTCTGTGTTTTGTTCATTAAAATCTTCCTACATCATGTTTTGGGGACTAGTTATTGGCACCGCTAGCAGCTTTTCATTTTATTCTACACACCTACACCATCACTGTGGTATAAATAGTACATGTTGGAGAGACAGGTATGTAACACAGACACTACACCCTATATGTAACAGACCCACCCCCATGCATGTGAAGCACACATCTGCAGTAACACACATCATGTGCAAGTTACACAATGGAATGCAGAACAAGACAGTCATAACTGGTATAGGATAAATGTCTGTAATGGACACAGGAAATTTGTAGATGGGTCATCTCCATCACCACAGCTTGTAGATGTGTTAGCTCCCAAAACCCTGATGACACATATCAAGGGTATCAGACCTTTTCATAGATTAGGGATGCATGAGTAGGCTGAACAATGCCATTGTCCTTGTTAGCCTGTTATACACATATTAATCTATGGAGCCATGCATCTATAGTGCTGTACCTTGCTGAAGACATATCTCTTCTGTGCTAACATTCCATCCTGTGCTGTGATGGCTATGGGTTTATTGCTGCTGTGTATCCACAGGTGTACCCTATAGACTCCTGAAACTGAAACATAAACAGGTCCGTGACACACCTTTCATTGTGTAAGTATACAACCATTACAACATCATACAACATAACGTACACAAAAATTGTGTCTTACTCATTACAAATATCAGCATACAGCATCTGTCAGTAACCAGTACACGTGGCATGGCAAAGCAACACTGCATTACACAAGTACATATTAATTTATATAGTCACCCTGTACATCATACACACAGCTTCATTTCCCTGCATCGATGACAGGGATGTGGTATGGGTATCATCACTTGCACAGGGTGTTGTGTGGGGGTGCAGGAGGCCTAGGCTGACCCGATAGGTTGAAAGCATGTGTGTGAGTCAGGAAGGGAAGCATGCAAGAATGACCATGGAAATGTGTGGTGTTTGTCTGTAAGTGACAAGTATTTGACATGGGTGTGTGTGTGTGTGTGTGTGTGTGTGTGTGTGTGTGTGTGTGTGTGTGTGTGTGTGTGTGTGTGTGTGTGTGTGTGTGAACACAGTTAAGCTCAGTGATAGCCCTACATGTGTGTATGTTGCACAGCTTTGAACCGTGCATGGTAGATCTGACAGTTCATTGTCTCCACCTCTGAACATGGGAAGTGGCTGTGACAGGAGTTGCGCTGGCACCTCCATGCCCAAGGTTAGAAGTTGTGCTAGTACCTGATGATGACTGCTTTCTACTGGGACTGTGTCCTCCATGGGAATGCATAGGACCACGAGCCTGTGGCCTGACATGTCTTGGTGTGGACAGCACACTCCCCTCTGGAGCACTGGATGTACTGCCACTATGGGAGCATGATTGTGCACAGCCATGAGGACTCTCAGCAGATGGGGTTGCTGACCTATGTCCATGAGTCCAGTGCTCAACTCCAATCAGACATTTCTGCACAGACAATGAGCATTCCAAGACAGATATTCTGCAATCTGCCTCAGACCATCTTCTTTTCACTGCATTAAGGAACTGATCCATGGTGTCATCAATGTGGTGGAGGTAGTCATGGATGTCAGACTGTGCTGCATCCATAACTCTGGGCATATATCTGGAGTTCCTTTCCAAATGTGCCTGTGCCTCCATGATGACCCAAAACATACGCTGAGTGATCTGTGATGTGACACCTGCAACAGGTCATGGAAGGACAGCAGGCCTCCTATAAGCACCCCTATCAATCTGCCTGTGCTGAAACTTTCCAGCTGTCTGGCTATAGCCAGTGTCTACCCTCACTGGAGCCATAGTTGCCACACATTCCTGTTCAATGTACCCACCTTCTGACTGTACAATATCTGTGGCCTCTGGGGACTGGGTATGTGTAGGTATACTGACTATGTGTGTTGGCAATGAGGGCAGAAGAGGAATGTAAACCTCTGGGACAGATTCAGCCCCTAAAACCCCCACCTATGCCTTACTCTGGCCACCATCATTATCAGAGTCAGAAGAGACACTGACATCTGGTTGTGCAGGGAACCAGAGACCACCACCCCCGTCACCTGTGATAAGAAAGGGAAAAACAGTACATTAATACCAGCATTATTATGCTCTGCAGTGCTATGTTACAATATATATAAAACTCTATACACTGTTGTCACAAATACAGACCCATTTAATACTCAACCCCATATAGTAGTACATGAGGACATTACTTTTCCCACAAACAGGCGTAGTTGTAAATAAAAGCTCTTTACACAGCAATCTCATCAGCAACGATGAGGTACACTGTTGACATTTGTGAAGACTCTGCACAGTTGACACATATGACAATATGTAATTTCCTGACAGTACTGTCATATCTGTCAGTGTGGTCACACCAACAAGGCATAGGTATGACTGTAACATGTGTACTGTCATAAAATATCTGTGCAGTTGGCAATCATGCCAGCAGTACAACAATCCAGGCAGCAGACCTGGGATAACACTTTAGGGAATACATTCCTGTAAACCTACATTTGTAACAAAACAGTATCATGCTTACCAGGAGCAGGACCAAGGCCTTGTCCAATACCTGAAGGACCTGTGAAAAGTTGAGAGGGAGGTAATGTAAGTACCACCGCATGTTGCGCTATAACATGGTAATAAGTCCATATGTCTCACATTTACAGTAGCTACTGTGTTAATTGTTATGCTGGTCAGACTCTGAGCATGAGATTCAAACTGCAGTTAAACCCCTCCCCCCAAAGAACAAAAACTTGACATCCATGTAAAAATATGCACACCCTGACACACTGAGTGCTTCAGTATTCCAATGCTAATCAAACTAAGCTTATCTGCATGCTCCTCTGCTGTGGAAACTGTGGCAACCACATCCACAATGTACCTGTGATGGATGGATACCTGTGAGCTGTTGTGTGTTCCTTGGTTTGCCAGGAATTCCTCAATAGCTAATGGTGGTTGTTCTGCTGCAGGCCCTTCACCGGTGACACCATGATCACTAGCTACATCTGTTGCTCTTCTGTGTGCAGCATTAATCATGTCTGTTGCACGGTTTTGAACCTGCTCATATGTCCTGCTCTGATGACCTATGGCATTCATGTCACAGACAAGGTCAGCTCATAGTGCTGTCCACTGTTCCCTGTTTTGCCTGCCCCTGGACAGGAGGAGTTCATGTTGTTGATCGAGGCCTTCCAGTATTATATGATTCTCTGCAACTGTGAATGGAGGATGGCATCTGGAATACATGTTTCCTGAAAGACAACAAAATGGGGAACACATGTCAGGATCACATACGAGGAAGTACACAATGTAGAGATACAACAAGAACATAATGGCTAGCAGTATCCACTGCTTGATCACACATGTCATATTCCACAGTGTGCAAACATACTAAGTGGGTGGATACAACTAAGATACTAGCGATAGTCAGCTATTCCTGTGTGTGCCATGACAGATAATGCTGTATGATCATACACCCAACACTGGAGTCCATTGTAGTGTCACCTAGGGACAACCCCCTGATAATATGTAAAAGCAACAGTGCCAGACAAATAGCAGTGTGCTATTACAGCCACTATAAAGGGACAGTACTATGAGACCAGTGTGTCACATTGACAAAAAACATTCCACCCTTTAATGTATTGTATGTCCTCTGTAGGTGTAACAAATCTGGAGATTAATGACATGTCATTATCATTGTAGGAAAGGCTTAATGCTGTAATCCCCATTCCTCCTAAGTATATTCACACATATGCATCATATTGTAAACAAAAAGGTTATATACCTGATGGAGTACAATATTCCTCTGTTGATATGTGCAGATATATAAAGTTTTGGCAACATGTACACTGTGTGAAAAAAGTCTCATACAGACTGATTCCCCAGAGCCAGATGTTTGCCTTTTTAACATGCTTCTCATTACCAGGCAATTGCCTCTTAACCAATCTGTGGTTCTGAAATGCTAATTGCAGCCAACACAGCTGATTTTCAATATCATCAGCCAGTGACATGCAACTACTGAACAAGATATAAGGCCTTCATGTAGATTAGAAGCCCTTTCTGATATGTTGTGCTGGACGTTACTGGGGGTCAAGAGACTATGTAATCACAGGGGGTAGGTCTGTAGCAGCTACTTTTACATACAGATGTGTGTGCTACAGACTGCAGCTGCCTCTGCAGGCAATAGGCATAGGCAGAGAATGTGAACACTTTGGAGGACAACAAGCTGTAAGAGTAACTGTGGGAGCTGTGTCAGCTTTGTAGAAGCAGAGCCAGAATGAGGGTACTCCTTCCACTCAAATTAAGGCATGTGTTTAAGGTAAAAATGTTAGGCAACGGTATCACTAACAGAGTACTAGGCAACATGTTTGTTGCATCCTGGAGGAACATAGGTGGTAAATATAATATTAAGTCAACCATTTGGGCAACTGTCAGGCCAAGTTTTATAGGGTGGTACTCGTTTGGAACATGTATGCTGGCAGTCCTTGTTCATAGCAGGGGATTTATATGTGTATGTTAGTTGTGCAGCTGTTCTAATCTGTAATGTGATTATTAAAGGATTGTGTGCAGCACTCTATTAGTGGACCTCATTTGCATTACCTAAGTTAACATCCTGTGTGAATGCATATTAATGCATGACCTAACACTTTATTCACTTATAGTGTTGCTATAGGGATATGTGAAGTGTGTTCCTATCTGCTGGTCTGCAACTTCCATCAGTGAAAAGCAGACATTTCATTTGGAATGCATTGTGTGGATAAAGAGTGCATGACTTAGTCATTAATTGCTGGTTTCACAATAATGTAATTTAAATGCTACACACCACTGGATTTGAACCCAGGACTGTGCATGGCAAAACTTATTGTTTGCACAGCATTTAGCAGACGGAGCTACTGAGTCACTGTTACAGCAGGTATATTTGTCAAGATATAAGTGCATACATACAGACTGTGACATACTTTTGTTACATCCCTCATTATATGAATGGCTTTAGATGGATGTATTTCCCCAACAGAGTCCCAGTTGAACATGTATGTTGCCATTAATGTTTTAGCAGGTGTATTTCTAAATATTGCTGGTAAACATGCACATTTACCTGCTATTAGAGACCTCACTTACATCCATTTTTATGTGTTTTGCTTTCTACTGGTGTACTCTTACACCAAACTCCAAGTTACACTCCCATTTTTTCCATTACTCTCTAAGCAAGTTTGTTTGATGTGGTGCGATGCACAGCTCTGCTTAAACTCGCTTAATGACTGTAACTTGCAGTTGCTATAGTTTGGTTAGACCACCTGTTTTATTTATCAGCTGTGTGGTGTGGCATCTTAATGCAGTGGTCTGCCGGTGCAATGGTCTTGGGTTCGAACTAGGGACAGGTGTTTATTTTGTGCATATTTATTATTTAAAACACATATATCAATATAGCTCCATTTAGCTGACCTTAGTGTCACTGTGTGACATGCTGCGTCCCACAGCATTTTGCAAAAAATCTTTAAAGAAAAGAAAAATGGGAGACAGGAAAGTAGTGAAATGGGGTTCAAGCAGGGGGAAAAACTTAGTGAAAGGCAGGTAGGTATGTGCAGGAGGGGTGTAGGAAAGAACCATAGCTATCCATGTCTTGTACAGCAACAACTGTGTACTTTGACATAATTTGTAGATGTATTTGGACTCTCACCCCTACAGGAGGGGTGAGGACAATATAACTGCATTGTTAAGCCAATTGGAGGAAATTACATGAGTCCAGTGGGCACATGTGCAGAATGGAGATCTATGTATGGGATGATAATTTTTGGGGGGACAGGTGCCCCTTTTTTAAGGTGAGAGTGGAATGTTGGGGAGGGGACATAGATATGTGTGGGGGAGGTAAGCTGAGTAGGTGAGGAAGCTTTTGCAGACAGACACAACAGCAGACAGGGGTAATGTGTGGCACAAGAGGGAGTGAACACCTTGGATGGGGAGGGTGTTGTGGACTCACAGTCTCATGTGCCTCCACAAGGTAGCGACATGACTCATGTCCCCACCCATGGAAATGTTAGCTCTACTCTGTCACTGTCCCAGGGGTGGCAGTGGTAGAGGCTGGGCTTTAGGGGGTGCTTGCCCCATCAGGGTGGCCAGCATGCTCTCCATCCAGTGCACATGGCATCCAAACCCATGGTACATGATCTTGTGCACCAAACCTGGCAGTTCCTCATGGGTGACAACTTGCCCCTCCATCACCACTCCCAGAGGGTGACAAGCCCTGTCCTGAGGGGTGAAACTACCCAATGCTGCAGGTAATACAGGGGCAGCAGAGGGGGCACCACTAGGCTGTATCCTAGATGTGCTGGGCCCCGGAGCCATGCCTGGAAGAGGCAAGGTAGGTGGATCACCGGGAACTGGCCAACCTTGACTTGCTGTAGTAAATTAGTTTATAACAATAAGTTAAGGTTAGTAATAACCAAACCAATGTTAGTATTAACATAATGGAATCTAATATTGATTAAGCCAAATACATATTAAGGTATATTATGTGGAACACATCATTAAATATAAGCCAAATACATATTAAGGTATATTATGTGGAACACAACATTAAATAACATAACAATAAATATGTTAACAGCAAGTCAGTATGAAACAACCCATAAGGCCAACAAAACAGTTAGTTTAACAGAATGTATTAATATTAAATCATAATAATAAATGAGAAAAGATAAGGGGTGGGGAGAGAGAAAAAAAAAACATTAGTGACATCACAGATGATATTCCTAGAAAGACTGCTGCTACATAATTCTACAGGTGTGCAATGTCAATTGTGACTACAATTCTTGTATAGATGATGCAGCACATGCATACCTCTCAAGCTGTTAGCATGGTACAGTATAGGCCAAATGCTAATAAATGCATGTACACAACTACAAGGAACTGTTTCACATAATGTGCATCTGCATGACTACCAAGGTGTGCTGTAAATGGATCAGAAAATATATATTACAATCCAGGGAATCCTTTATCTGCTAATCATGGACCAGACAGATTGGGTAGTTGTATGTACATTACAAAAATTGTGACAGTTGAGAGTTATGTTTGTGTACGTTAAGTAGACTAGATAGCCATCCTGTCTTAGTTGGAAGGCATGGGAGTAGAACCCAAAAGCTGTGACTGTAGGAGACATCTGCAAATAATGGAACAATTGACTGCAGGAACTTAGAATAGACATGTAATGAATACAGCCCTACTGCAAGTATTTAGACACATTTAGTTATGACACCACAATCCTGCTTTTCACTTTATTGGTGTTGCTATCTCTCCATAAACTGAGCTACCTCACCCATATACATTGTTCCTGGAGTGGGAGGAAAAGAGAGCATTATGTGATTGAAAGTTGCCTGGAGACAACCTTGAAAAATACTGTGGGCTGTGCAACACATTTATAAGGCAATTACTTTTGCATTCTACAGTTATTACAGTTTTACAGTTGACTGCAGTGACATTAGAGCAAATATGCATGAGTACAGTCCTACTGCAAGGATTTACACATTTAGTTATGAAAATCCTGCTTTACACTTTATTGGTATTGCCGCTAAGTATCTGTGAAGCATACACATGCTATCTCTCCATAAAGTGGGCTTCCTCACCCATATACATTGTTCCTTGAGTGGGAGGAAAAGAGAACATTATGTGATTGAAAGTGGCCTGGAGATAGCATTGAACCATACAGTGGGTTGTACATTTATTAGGCAATTACTGTTGCATTCCATAGTTATTGCAGTTTTACAGTTGACTGCAGCAACATTACAATAGACATGTGATGCACACAGCTGCACTGCAATTCTGTTATGACACCACAATCTTGCTTTATACCTTACTGCTATTGGTATTGTGTATTGGTTATTGTTTATTGTACTACAGTTTTTATTGTTTATTGCACTACAGTTATCATAAAATATCCATACTTACCACACTCTCAGTGCATCCTGGCTGGGCGCTTGGCATGAGACTGCATGTTGCGAGCCCTCTCAGCTGCAGCTGTTGGAAGAGAAGCACACCATTATGCATACCAGTTTTGCACAGATTCAGCTTGTATTTTAGTAAAGTAATGGAAGAAATACTTACATATGCATGAAGCATGCCCATCCCTGGCCTCTTAGACCCAGGTATCCAAAGTTCCCCTCTTCTGTCACTTCAGGTCATCATAGTGGTGATGACACTGCTCACCTGTATGGGGGATACCAGTAGCAATGGTAAGATCTCTGGCCAACTGATCCCAGGCCTTGGCCTTAGAATGTGTGCCCTGGTAATCCTCTACAACAGCCTAGGTTCATAATTCTGTACCTGGAGCCCAACAAACACCCTGGACTCTTTCACACCCCACCTCTGCACCTGAAAGTGCGAACCATCTCCAACACTGCCTGACATACGAACAGTTGGTAAGACTCCAACAAATTTTGCAGAATTCCCACCTGTTGGCCTTAATGTATTTGATTTCCTGCCCTTATACATCATACTGCAACGTTCAAAAAAGCGCCGCATTTTTTAACATCACGCAAACCCACTTACCATCGCATAAACTTGCACAATCGTGTTTTAGTGAAGCTTATTAATGTGCAAACAGTAGTAGCTATTAACCATGTTTCAGCAGTACTTAGCACCATGCCGCTCTTCCAAATGTAACAAATTTGTTTTTTAATTAAGCAAAACATTCACTTACATTACAAAAAAGGTATGACTGCTGGGTACTTGAACCCAGGACCTACTAAGCTTTAGACTGTGACTCTACCTATTAAGCTACTTGAATATTTTGTAAACAAGTATAACTTGACATATGCTACTAAGCTACCTGTTAGCGTTGCTAAGCACCGAGCTGTGCAAATGGGCTTAAACATAACCAGACATAAATAATTTCATCCTGTTTCTATTTTTAGATATCTGGCAGGTGTCAGCTCTGTATAAGTGCAGCTTAGCTTTGCTGCACTCTGCGCAGTGCCACTCAAATGGACAATAAAGAAAAAAAAAGAAACCAGATGTAATTAATTATTATATCTGTTTTTATTTATGTTTTTTATTTTTAGATGTCAGATGTCAGCTGTATAGATGTAAGTGCAGCTTAAAACACTAAATATTCAGGCACACACATTTAACATTAACAGGGTACATTACAGGGATTCTTACCCTGTACATAACATCTGTCTAGGAATTCCCTGGACAATCCACCACCATGGGATAGCCACTACATGGCTGCCTACACGGATTCAGTATCCCTGCTACTATGCTTTCCCTTGGCAGTGCATCATCATTAATATTCATGGAGCGCTGCCGAGGGCAAACTGTGGTTGTGTACTCTGGTACATTTCATGTAGACTCTACATGGAGCCTACACAGATTTTATTTTATCCTGGGGTATGTCTTTACACATTTTATAAGAATGCATGTTCAACGTTTTAAATATCTAAGCCATTTAAACTTGTAATATATATATAAATTAATGTTAAGGATAAAGTATTAATAGCAGAGTACCTCAGCCACTGAGATCTAACCTTTTTCATCCAGGTGAATGGGATGTTTTCCAATATTTCCCTTCTATTATTTAGTTTGTCGTCAAAAACAAAAATCACTGCACATTATCAGTAACAATAGCCCTGTGAAAGAGGGCCTAACAAATTCTAAACCTATGACACACACACACACACACACACACAAACACACCCACATACATATATATAAAATTATAATAAACTTGCATTGTACATGCATTGTACATGTAAAACTGCAATGTACTTTAGAGATGAACCTGATGAAGCAGTAAGGATGAAAATATTTCGGAATGAATACTTTCTGATTGAATTCTGTCCTTATTTGTCTTGCATTATTTTTAAAAAGTTTTTGTTCCTTCAAGTTGGGTTAAGGTGGTGCCTTCTGTCATGTACTGTTAAAATGTAAAATGATATAAGACTTTATAACTTCAGGGTAACATGGCGACTCTTTGTATAGACTCTTACCTGGTACCTCCCCGAGGAATCATACTATTTAAGCTCTTCAGTTGTCAGTCTGGAATCTGACAAGAATTTACATCCCTCATTGAATAAAGATCTGCTTAATCCCTTAAGTAGAATTTTCCCCCTATGAAAAGAGGACTTTAGTTTTGTTAAGTTTTGCTAAGTTAGCTGTGGCCAAGATCTGAGATTTTGAAGTTATCCTTTTTCCTAATCTTTTACTTTGTCCTGCATACTGTTGAGGCTGCAAATTGGGAAAACAGATCAGTCCTTCATGGATTTCACAATCTTTTTTAACTCAATATGCATGCGATCAAGCTCAAGCACACAGCTGTATTGTTGAATCCAGGCATAGAATGAATCATTAATAATGTCAGCAATAAGGGGTGGCCTTGTCTCTCTAGCATGTTACTGTTGATCAGCAGAAATGAACCCAATAAATGTTATGAAAAACATGGTAAAAAAGAAAAATATTAGTTTAGTTTAGAATGTCATATAAGAAGCCCAAGATATTCAACACCTTCAAAATATATAACCATTTTATTTTAGCATATATTTTATAAATGTAAATGAACAGTACCATATCTTTAGTAAAATTATATGACTGTGTATCTACATATGACATTAAGACTCAAATTATCTGTATTGTAGATGAAGGATGACAAGTCCTTACCTGGGATAAAACTGAGATGGATTGATCTGAGCCATTAGTTCATAATCTGCATTAAGCGACCACTAATTATCCTTATCTCATGAATCCCTGTATGGTTTGAACATTAGAAGGGTTTTAGCCAATGAAAAGAACTCATCTAGGACATGCCTTATTATAGGCATAAACTGAAACAGCTGCATTAAAATAGGAATAATTGTTCACAGAATGAGATATAAAATTTATTGCACAATATGTCCCCATAGGTCCTATTCTTATGAATTAAAGTATTCATTCTGCAAGCAGGGAGGTGAACATCTAATGAAATAATGAATTTCATATGATGTAGTAACTTGTATACTTGAGTTCATTGGATGGAATGATTGACACAATTTATATTTAGTGAAGCACTCTTAATTTAAATCAAAACAAACAAAAAGGAAAACTTAATACCATGGATTTCAGCAGCAGAATTCCATGTAAAAATGAAAGAAAAAGAACTGTCATGACATCATTGTGTAAAGCATATTGCATCATTATATTGTCTTTTACTGTAATTGTCTATGTTCTTCAGTAAAACCTTCATATTGAGTTTTGTTCTAACATAGTTTTACATTACTATTTTTTTCTACGCATTCCTCATTTTTTATGCAGAATAATATGCACTTTATTTTGTTTTACACTTTTAACTAAAATTTGCATCTCATAATTTATCACCTAAAAATACTACATTTACTATGTTGATTATTTTGTTTTTATATGTACACAATATTCACATTTCATGGGATTCAGTCTTGAACCCAAAATATACTCAGAGAATAAAATTAAAAACAAAATGGATAAACAAATGGTTTTGGACTTGAATGAAGGGACACGACCAGATGTGTCCTGTAGTTTAAGACCAAGTATGAGAACTGATTTTAAAGAAGGGACGTAATTGGATGTGTTTTTGATTATGTCATGTTTTTATTTATGTATGTATTTATTTATTTATTTTACTATTTTATGAGCTTAGTTTTATCTGGTGGACAGAGTCTAAAGAAGTCTGAATGTGAACAGAGAAAAGCACTCATTCTGTGTGAAATAAAGTGTTGCTTTGAAGGAATGACACAGTGGATTATTAATTTTTTCTTGTTTTTATACTCAAAGAATGTTTAACAAAGGTGAGTCATACTTTTCTGGGAGCATATATACATTTTGCCTCTGATGTAGGTAATTATTTAACATATTTACACAGTTTTTCTTGCATAACTTTGTAAATTTCAACAGACTTTTTGTTAATAACATCACCACCGCTAACATTTGCTAACAATGGGTTTTCAGGACTTGTATGGGGAACACAAATAATCCACACACCCAAAGAAAATGCGAGAGAGAAAAGAAGATGTGGGATATGGGTGATGAAGAGTGACATACAAGAGGGATGCTGGAATAAGAAATTCTGAGAGAAAGGCAGAGGGGTATGTGGGATTGTTTTTTTTTTTTTTGGTGGGAATAAGTCCAATTTTATTTTACGAAGGAAAAGTAAAAATATCAAAAGAGGAGTAGAAGGACATCACAGCTGGTATACACATAACAATAACTAGCATGACACATGACAGACAGACATTGGAGAAAAACAGTAAGGACAGGTAAGTTACACAGATGGTACACTGCACAACATGGACAATGGAATGGTTTCAAAGAGGGTTTGGATGTTTACCAGCCAGAGTGAAATGCAGAAAAATATATCTGCCTATGCACTATCACATTACATGTTGTAAACTGTAACAGTCATACCTGGATGTGTATGACCGATGGTAGATGTGTGTTGGAGGGTAATAAATTAGGATCACTGTACAAATTGGATAAATAAACACATAAACAAGTTGTCTGTCAGTAGTGCAGATGTAAGCCGAGCAACATCACAGATGAGCAAATGTAGGTCTGTCAGTGCTGTATAACTCCAGCAGAGAACAGAACCAAAGCTATGACTGTGCATGGAAAAGCCAAACAACCAAGCACAGTGACAAACAGAAGTACTACAGAAAAGCAACAAAATTACATGCAAAAGTAGGTGTACACAACCCAAACAAATGTAATGCTTGTATGTTATACACACATGCCATGTCACAGGCAACACACAGGTGTAGATGTATATGTATGCTTGTCAGTGGCCTAAATGGAATGTACATGAAATCAAGGTAAATACACATATGCACACCAATAACACGTAAGAATATTTACTAAAATATAACACTACAGCTTAACAAATGTATCCAGTTGTGCACATGGATGTCAACAATGTACAATGGTTAACACACAAGTATAATGAGAACAAGGATGTATTGCAAGCAGTAACCAGTGACTTCTAAACAGATGTCCCACATCATAAAATGGTCATACATTTGGCACATGTTCAGCATGTCAACAAACTAATACTTGGCAATGGTCAATAACTGCAATAAGGCAAACATATATGTATAATATAATACATAAGTACGAAGGTGGAAGGGAGGTGGACAACCTGGGCTTACATCAGGGAAAATCAGGATAAGGTAAGATGACACACTACAAATGCACGTATACAGCACACAGGGTATTGTAGAAGCCAAACAAAATATATTTAACCACATGGAAAATTTATGTCACATGGACAGAATGATTGCTGATGTCCACAGACATACGTTTGTTTGTTTCTTTCGGCTTTTCCCAGTTAGGGGTCACCACAGCGAAACTCCGGTCCGCTAATGATTGGCAGTAGATTTTGACGTGCTGGCTTGCCGGGCCTAATGCACAGCCTTCAATGAAGGAACACCTGTTCACGCATGTCACCATACAGAAGATGTTCTAACTGAGAATCGAACGGGCAACGTCTAACTGTGAGGCGACAATGCTGCTGCAGCACCACCACCGCAGTGTCCACAGACATACGTACAGGTATAAAATACACATACACAGTAATGTGCAATCGTGTAACATCAACATGTATAGGTAAGAAAACTAAGAATTTCAAGCACATACACATATGCTGTCATGCAAATGTTGAATAAATAAATGCAGGTGTATGTCACCCAATCTGCTCATTACTGAGCAGATGACACTTAGCACATCAACTGTAAGTCAGTGAATACTCAAAGGTCAAAGGTACAATTGTGTGTCTGTGTTTTTAATTTCTCCAAGTCTTTTGGGTTTCTAATACCATGACAGGAATGGACCCCATTCCTAAGTCAGAGTACGATTAAAGATCATGAAATTAGTATTGTTTTACTCTTTGATGTCAGCCAGTAGTGCTCTTCGCAGCATCCACAATGTGCCCAGTAATGACTCCTTCTGCAATTCATACGGAGTTACAGGGACTGGTAACATATCTAAATACGACTGTAAATTCTTTTGTATAAGACCCATTGCTCCTACTACTATTGGAATTGTCTGAGTATTTTTCTTCCTCATTTCTGCCTGCAGATCCTGGTATTTTATGACTTTGTGTCTCTCTGTATACAAGACACTGTAGTTACTGGGTGTGGCAATTTCAATGATCAATGCTACTTTTGCCCTCTTTTCTTGGACCACTATATCTGTTTTTCTAGCATCTATCTTTTGAACTGTTGGTAATGGGTGATCCTATGTGATATAAGCCTCATCATTTTCTATGATGCTTCATGGCTCATGTTTCCAGTGTTTTTCAGCCACTTTGATACCATAATGTTTGCACAATCCCCAGTGCAACAGTCTCACCACATTATTATGCCTTTCAGTATACAGTCCTTCTGCCATTAGTGTGTTGCAGCCAACAATGTGGTTTGTGACTGTTTCCAATTTGGTTCCACAAAACCTATATTTGTCTGTTTCTCCCACATGTTCAATGGACTTTGTAAACCAATGTGTACATAGCCCACTATCTTGGGCTGCCAATATTAACTTTTCATTTCTTGGTTTGAACTCGCCTCTCCTCAACCATTCCTATGTTTGTTCTTGATCAACATGAGGGTCTTCCAAATGTTTTCTATACTTGCAACTATATTTATGTTTTTTTCCACATTTCTTGCTTTCTTATCTGGTCCTTAACCTTATATTCTTTCTTTTGTTTTTTGGCACATTCAGTTGCTGCCTGATTTTTATCCACTTCTGGTTTGATTTCCATTTCTGCTTGATGTCGATATGCTTCTGCTAGATTAAACAGAGATGTCATCTTAGATTTATTCGACTCATGCTTCAAAACTTTCACTACATTTGGATCTTGTGAGGTCAATAGATATGTGTGAAGTCCCACGATTGCAAATCTATACATGTAATCAATTTCAAGATGGCCCCTCCCTCCTTTCAGAATGGGGAATATATAATCTTGGTATACACTGATTTTTATAAATCATTTGATGAGCATGAAGCATCCTTCTTGTTTTAATATCCAATCTATCCAACAGTTTTTGGGGCCAGTCAATCACTCCAAAACTGTAAGTTAGGACAAGAAGAGCAAATTGATTTATAGCTTGGCTCTTGCTCTGAAATGTCAATGCTGTTCTCAGGATTAATTTAAGTCTTCTAAAGTATTCCTTACTGAGTTTTATTCGCATTTGTTCATTTTTTATTGCTGATCCTTCATCAATTCCCAAGTATTTATATCCCTCTTACTCAAGTTCTTTTATAGCACATTCTTGTCCCAAACTTATGTTTTCTTGGTGTTGCAGTTTTCCTATTTTAAAGGTTGCTTTTGCACATTTATCAAGACCAAATAACGTTCCAATATCATCTGAAAAAGTTTTGACAACCTGCAGCTGTGCTTTCAATTCCTCATCTGATGAGCTATACAGTTTTAAATCATCGACAAAGAGAAGATGAGAAGTCATTAGACTTTGTTGTTTTCTAGGAGCCAAATGTACCCATGGCCTAAGCTGTTAAGTAAACAGCTTAATGGATTAATGGCAAGGCAGAATAGCAACGGTGACAGAGAGTCACCCTGGAATATCCCCCTTTGAATTTTTATCCCTGGGATAATAAGCTGTCCTTTTTCATGGCTTAATTGCAAAGTGGTCTGCCATTGTTTCATGGTTAATGTAATGTAGTCAATCAGTGTAGGGTGTATCTTTTATATTTTAAGCACTCTTTTATCCATGAATGTGGGATACTATCAAATGCTTTTTATAGTCAATCCTTGCCATAGATTCTTCCCATTTTTACAGTTCTCTGCTATAACTTTATTTAACAACAAATGATCCTTTGTTCCATATGACTTTCTTTTATTGCCCTTTTGTTCCACTGCCATAATTGAGTTTTCTTCTAAATGACTATAAACTTTGTCGGTGTCAATTCCTATGTATAGTTTATATGTCGTTGGAAGACAAGTTATTGGTCTATAATTTTTAGGGTAGCTTGCAGATTCACTCTTGGGTAACAGCATTGTTTTTCCTGTTGTTAGCCAGTGCGGTGTCTGTTCAGGGTGTGCATGGTTAAATCCTTGTGCAAAGATGTTAATACTTTCAGCCAAACATTAGGTGCTGCATCTGGGTCTGGGGTTTTCCAATTAGTGGCTTTTCTTAACTTTGTTTCAATCTCTCTGGCTGTTGCTTCATCCCATTTCATATCCTGTACCTTTAACCCTCTTATTCTTTCTTTTGCTTCTTCTATCCATTGAGCATCTTTCTTATGTTCCACAGGATCTTCATAGATACTTCTCCAAAATGTATCTATTTCTTCTTTTTTTGGTGGTCTTTCAATTCCTTTTACCTTATTTCCCAATTCTCTATAAAGTTTTTTTGGATCATCAATAAATTGCTTATTCTGTACTTTTCCTTTATATTTATCTTTGTATCTTCTAAGTCTTTCCTCCTGTGCTGAAAATTTTAGTTTGTTATTTGTGATAGTACATGTTAGATCCTGGTTTGTTTTAATACTGCACATTGCTTTTATCACATCTATCTTTCTTAGTATTTTTGTTCATCTGTTCCCTCCTCTATAATCTTCTAACAGTGACACGTCTTGTCTTAACTGCTTTATAGTTTTCTCCATTTGATATTTTCATGATGGTATTCACTTTTTCCCCTTCCTTTCCCTCGCTACCCTGTGTTCCTGTGGTAGAACTTTATCAGTTATTAATTTAGCAGCACAGTAATATATCCTGTTTACTTCTGTTATATCGCATGGATCTCTATGAACAGTCCTAATTACTGCCTTCATTTGTTTTATCAAACTTCTGACTTTTGGGGTTTTATTAACCTTCTGCAGTCTATTTCTTTCATTGATCTTGATATATCTGTCTATGTCTATTAAATCAAGCAACTCTTCTCTTAACTCATTTACTTCCAAACTGAGGGCACACCCCTTATTTTCTGTTTCCTGCAGGCATTCTATAGAAGATTCTATAGTATTTTCCTCTGAGACATTCTCTTCAGCTTCATCCTGTGTCATCCATTGCTCTATCACATGGGAACTCACTGACCTATCACTCCTTAGCATTGACTGCATCAGTGTTTCCACAGTTTCCTGTTCCTTCCTTTGCTGTCTAGCTTCAAGTGAACATTTATACTGGTTTGCTGTGGAAAGCACTAAAATATGTTGATATGGCACCTGACCAATTGCTTCCTGTTCCACTGGTTTCCCCTTAATTTGGATATCCATTGGTCTATCCTGTTGTGGTGCTTTCTGCATTTGATTTTCTGCACTAAATCCTTCTCTTTGCAGCTGCTCCATAATCTTAATTTCTATTTCTTTGACTTCGCCATTACTAATCTCTTTTTTTACTTTTCCTCTTAATCTCCTTATTTTGTGTATTGTGAAGTTTTCCATATCCGGATTCCTTTCCCTACATTTTTCTTCAAATATCTTTGGTGCTACTCTTTTTGTATTGGTTAGTTTTGCTTTCTCCTTTGCATAAATATTACACCGTATTAAATTTCTTTTCCATTCCCCTGTCCATATTTCTTCTTCACATGTCTCCTGATCTTATTGCTTTTCCTTATTTTGGGGACTCACTCCATCATGCTGTGATGTAGTCTGTGTTAAACCTTCTACATTAAATCCTTCACTTCACAAGCAATCCATAACTTTAACTTCTATTTCTTTATGTTCTACTTTACTGATCTTCTTTTTCGCATTACATCTTTGTGCATTTAATCTTTTTATTGTGAAATTTTCCATATCTGGATGCTTTTGCCTGTATTTCTCTTCAAATATTTTTGAAACTACCTTCTCTATATTAGTTAACTTGGCTTTCTCCTTTGCATAAATATTGCAATCTATCAAATCTTTCTTCCTTTCACATGTCCATATTTTTTTTTATATTTTTCAAATATCTCTAGGTTTTGTTGTTTATATTTTTACACTTTCTCAGATGCTTCTTTTTCCAAACAGATCAAAGTTTCTTGATCTATATATTGTTTTTAAAAAAAATTGTTGTATTAATGAACACAAATTTTTATTTGAAGCTTCTGACAGTTTTTCTTGCAGAAGTATTTTCCTTTCCTTCAATTTCTCTCTTAATCATTTTGTACATCTTGTGTCTGGAAATTCTGGGCTTTTTTTCATAATAGTAACAATACATAATTTATTTCTTATCCTCAGTAGTCCACTCTATCGTCTTTATGGCTCTTCTTTGGCCAATCAATGTTTGTGATTTTTGTGGACTGCTACTTCCTTCTACAACAGGGGGGCCATCTTCCCCCTGGGCCTGGCCCCATTGTAGGAATGTTTCTGTATTTTGAGGATTCTACACTTGTCATTTTTTTCTCAGTCCTGGCACCAACGCGCCTACCAGGATTGGGCACTTTTTTATCCTGGGTCTTGTGCACCCAGCTATCTTTTTTTTGTTTTTGACTTACTTCTTTCCATGATATATGCTATATAAATACAGTCTATATATCGGTGCTGCCTTGGTGAGATTTTGTGAAAAACGGGGTCCACCTCGCGAAGGTACTCACTAAGACTTGAGGATGAATTCACTTTCAGCACTACTACTCTCCTTTGCTTGCTGACTTTTCATCTCTCCATTAGGACCCCAGTATGTATCTGACTATGTACACACCTGTACAATCAGTTAATGTGTACAACTGTTTGCGGAAGGTGTGATATTATGTGAATAAGTAATAGATGTAGAAATTTAAGATACAGCAAACACTGCATAATGTACCGTTAAATAATAAATGATCAGTAACACTGTGTATAGATTACTGCTATACTGCTGTTTGATGCAGTCAGAAAAGAAGGACTGTACATAGACATGATATACTTGTATATGATCTCACATGACATCAGTATTACCAGGCCATGGCACATAATACCACATCATCCAGTGGGACATCATGGCAGCTGTCATCCAAAACACATGGGGAATGGCATGTCCTTCTGTTGCATATACATGATATGGCAATACACAATTCCAAGCCATACCACAGTGTTAGTAATAGAATATGGACAACACATGTTGTCTATCATTTGCCCCAGTAAAACACATGCTTGCAGGCTACGTCTTGCAGCACTACCTGAAGGTTAACTGCCACAATGCATGGACAGGTGAGTGTGGGAGAAACTTGTAATGTGTTAATGTGTGCCATGCACACACTGAAAAAGAAATAAATGTCACATGACAATAACACAGTATGCATGCACAAGAGTGCATATACAGTCCAACCAATTATATGGCAATCAGCATGTTGGCAGCATAACATAAATGGAGCACACAGACAATACTTATGAACCAGAGGGACCAGGCCAATGTGGCTGAGACTCCCAAGTGACCTCACAAGTTATCTTCCTCAATGAATCATACATAGCCCATGCCATATCTTGAAAAAATGTCCCCATCCTAGCCCTCATCAGTGTTTGAAACACATTGGTCATAACCTCCCACATCTCCTCCCAATACTCATCTCGATCCTGGTTATGGGATCATCTACTCTTGTGTGCAGGCATAATATTTCAGGCAGGGGTAGGTCCAGCTTCCTCATCATCATTGTCGTTGTCATCACCATCATTATCGGAAGGCATGCACTCTTTGCCATTGTCTGAGAGGAGGATGTCCATGGGTACTTTGGTCTGATAAGATTAATTGCAAAACACAACAGAAAAGAACAGCAAATGTCTATCATGCAGAACATTACCATAACGATCATAACAGAATTTAATATGAAAATGATGACAAATTTATACAGGGATTAACACACTTCCATTATGGATAAAGGTACTGTATTAACTGCTGACCCTCAATTTCCTATTTATAAACAGGATGTCTGTATTCTTATGCGAAAAAAAAAACTGAATTGGCTTAGAGACACACACCTGGGTCATTAGCATTGTAACAATGTATAAGTGTTCAAATTTAGATATCGTACCATCTGTATGTAATGATTTATATAAACAGCCACCAAATATCATTGCTAATGTGAGGAGAAAGTGATATGAAAATATTGTGGACAATAGGCAAGCCATATGACAAACATCTGAGCCAGGCAGTATGATAACTGGCTGAACACACATCAGTATAATTAATACAGCAGTAACAAATCCGTTATATGTTCAATCACCACAGCTTGTGACAGATGACAGTGTAATATATACTGTACTAACACTTTTGTATGTGTATACCTGTATGCATTATCTACCTAAAATTAGTACCAATTAGCAGCCTGCAAATGAAAACATTCTGATAAGTTATTTCTAAGCGGGACCAAGGTGTTTATATCCCATTGCTTTAAGAGTATCACGAGAGACCAGGGATGGAAACAGAAGGGAACATTAGCATATGTAGTATTAATGGTAATACAAATATTATTAATAATGACACCTCCATTATTATTAATAATGATGTTTCCGATGTTTTAGGGAACAGGAATACAGAAATGTTTCGTCCTTTTGTTACCACATATTATGGTAATGGTAAAATAATAAATTATATTTTAAACAAGAATTGGAACATTATTAAACTGGAAGAAGATTTAACATCTAAGTTAGGAATTAATCCCAATATTGTTTATAGGAGGGGCCCTAAATTCAAAAATATTTTGGAGAGGCAGTCACAAGCCACTAGTGTGAGTAAGATGTTCCCTTGCAGCACATGTAACCAGTGCCGATATGTATACAATGGGTCAAGTATAAAAACAGGCAGTAAGAAAATCCAAATTAGGGGTAAATATAGTTGTTATACACAAGGGGTAGTGTATGTTGCATGCTCTTCAGAATGTCCAACATTTTATGTTGGAAAAACTGAGCGGAATCCCAGAGGATTTATGAGCATATTTATGACATCTCCCACAGTAAGGACACAAATGTGCTATTAAAGCACATTAGTAAATTTCCTACCCACAGCTTTAAATTTCTTGTAGTGTACCAGGTGATTAAAGATTCTTTGGGAGGACCATGGAAACTAGTTTTAGAAAATAAATAGACCTGGTGGCAAATATATCTAAAAGCTGGATACCCCCGAGGCTATATGAAATGATTTCTATCAATAGCCTCCTTAAATTAAAAACACATGCCAGGTAGCTTAAAACATTTGTATTAATATGTAAATATGTGTATTTATTTAAAAAAAAAAAAAGCAAGAGATGTGGTTTAGAATTTATTAACTGTTTTTTTACTATATATGATTTTCAAATTTTTGTAATGGGTTTGTTATTGGCTGCTGTCTTGTGTAATGTCATATAATTTCAATATATAAGTGTTGTTTAATGAATGGAGGTTCATCTGAAGAGGTTTGGTAATTTAATCAGACGAAAGCGCTAATACATTGTATATTTCACTATTGCCATTTGCTGCCAGCCAGTTGGTTTTTACATTGGTATATTTCGTTTTTTTGTGTGTGGATTCTGATAATGCTTGCTAATTATGAACTGCTGCAAGGAAACGTCTATCTGCATAAGTGTCCATAAACCTAGGCTCTAACTGTGTTTTAACAAAAACACCCAAGGTGTTGTAGATAGATGCAATACAAATATTGAATAGGAGGGCATGCCATACAGTCTGCAAATATAGTGCAAACTCTGACACAGCAGACATGCATTCAGTCTGTGAATAGGCAATCTATGCACAATGGATTAACCACTGGAAAATGTGTGACGGATACACCAACCTAACTGTTATTGTTGAGTACAGTTCAAATACCGTGTGCTTAAACAATGGCTTAATACTACATGATGGTTTAGCATTTTTACATTTTAATCATACTTTTAAGCACAGCTACAGTGTAATAATCTGACTTACCTTACTGATGCATGATTGGTATTCCTGCATTCTAATCAATATACATGTTATTGTGAAAAATACAGTCCTGTAAATAGGATGAGATGCATTTAATTTGATAAAACAAAAAAGTAATCAACACCTCTCTCGATGTACAGAGGTCAGTTCCTGGTTCGATCTTCATCTCCTGAAAACAGAAATTATAAATTATGTATTCTTCAAATAACAGTGATATACATTGCTCAGAACAGTTTCTAGACACTTTATTCATAAAGAATGTTATATAATCACTATATACATTTAGCAGTGTTATATACAGGTTATAACATCTTTCAACAGAGATTGGAGAACATGAGTTACAAACCTGCAACTACATTGCACATCCAAACTCTAACCTTGAGAGCTGCTTGCCTAGTTAATCTATCTTAACTGAAAATCCATCTTCTGATTGCAGTGAAAAGACTTAGTTTTATGACATCACCTGGATAGGGGATGGTCTACTAACATGATCCAGGATTAGGATTTCAAAGTATGAACATGTGCTGGTCATGTAGGTAAAGAGAAACTTCATTCATGTCACCACTGTATTGAGAAACATTAGCAGTAATGGAAATCATTCATTCCTCATACAGTGGGACAGCATCATGTATCATAGAGCTTCTGTGAACAGAACCATACAAGTTATTATACCGAACGGACACAGTAAGGTATGTGTGAAGGCCATGATTATTCCTTGACAAAGTGCACATCACTAAACAAATACACGCATCCTCCATTTTCTGCATTTCAACTGTTAGTCTGCCCACCCATTCCCTCAAAATGTGATGATGATGATGATTATGGTGTTCTTGAACTGAATGTAATATTTAATAATAAAGCAGAACTTGATAAACACTTTTACAAAGTACACAATATTAACAAAAGTAGTGGTCAGATTTATAACAGTCCTGTAGCAAGCTTTACTGTTGTTAAAAAGCTAATGTTAATGGACCATTATAGATTATGAATATGTTCATAGGAATTTGATGAATAACTGAGTTATTTGCAACCACGTGCAAAATAAACAATAATATCAATAAGTGGAATATGCTTCTGTAAAGAAATACTATGGGTGACTTAAACCAAGATAACAGTTTCAGATATGTATCCCCTATGTGGACTGGAACTCATGGCATACCAAAATGTAGGCATACTGGCCTGTTTCCTTATGAGGTGAGCTAATAGCAACCATGGGTTCCTATTAAACAAACAGGTACTACTTTATAAACCCTGTTAATAGAAAGCTGATATTAGCAGAGCATTATGGATTACGGCCATATTCATACAAATTCAATGACTAATTCAGTTATTCTTAACTATGCACAACATAAACATTAATATCAATTATTGGAATATGCTTCTCCAAAGAAATGCTATGGGTGAAGTAAACCAAGATAACAATTACAAATATGTTTCCCCTTTGTGGACTGGAACACACAGCATGCCAAAATGTAGGCATGCTGGCCACTTTCCTTACAGGCTGAGACTACACACAGCAGGGGTTTGGTTTTTAACAAACAGGTACTGCAGATAAATACAGAAACTACAAACACTTATTGGACATTTTATTGTAAAGAAATAACAGCTATCAACACACAAATGATAATGATATGTAAACAGCCGGACAGGCATTGCTTTTTGGCTTAAATAAACATTAATGATTATTTATTTTATTAGGAGGAATTTATTTATTGTCATTTATTTATATGACATTTGTTTACCGGGGTGGTCTGACTGGGTGTACAGAACCTATTTTCAGTGGAGGCCTGGGGAGAAAAGCTCCACATACAATACAATGCAATTATAGTCCAAAAAAACATGTGATGTGGACTACTTCACAGAAATAAGTTGATAGAACGTAAGCTAGGTTACAAGATATATTACACAACTGGACAATTCTATAGAGTTATATCATTATAGACATCTTTAGTCATTCTAACAACATAAAAATAGCCTATGAGTAGATAAAGTACACAAAAATAGTATGCAGGTAGTACAATGTATGACATCGGTTGTTAGAGTACATGAAAAATAAAATGTTGGTTTCAGTTAGAATAATAATAGCAGAAGAGTTAGTGATGCAGAAAGATAGTGAGAGAGTTAAGAAGAATAGAGGCATTACAGACTAAGCAGTACCTTAAGGACATGGTATAGAAACAGAGAAGGAGTTACGAGAGACCTTAGAATCTTGTAGATTGTGAAGGAGTGAGATACAACAGGAAAAGAACATGAAGCCAGGGTGAAAGAAGAGGAAGAGGTGACCACTAGGCCAGATTTATACAAGAGCAAAGCCATGTATTTTTGAGATGATTTTTTAAAGATGCTTTAAAGCAGGTTAGGCCAGGCATATACCTGGTAGCTCGAGGTAGTGAATTCCATAGTTTAGAGACAGAATAACAGGTAGCTAAGAGATTTTTGTCTTCTGATCATAGGGATGTAGTTGGTGTATAAGGTGTGACTAAGTTGGCTACTGCAGGGCAGGCAGTCGGCTTGAAAATAAGGTTGTGCAAAGTGGATAGCTGAATAAAAGCAAGCTAGTTGGGAAGTTCAAACCAGTTTAGTTCTAGTAGCACTTCACAGTGATGTCTGCGATATTTAGAGTTTGTGATAAACTTAGCTACTTTGTTGTAGCACTATTCCATCTGGCTCAGGGTAGAAGTGTGTAAATTAGGATAGGGGCACAGTAAAGAATGGAGGGAAACTTTGGTTTCTGTAGTTAAGAAATGTTTATTTCTATATGAGTCCCAGTTTTTGATGAGTTTTCTTTATAGTTTGCTGTATATGGGTTGTCGAAGGAAAGTTTATTGTCAATGATTACTCCTAGAAGTTTGGTTTCCTACACTATTTCTATGACAGTGTTGTCAGATGCAAAGATGTTGAAATGATCCGTGACAGGGAATATGTTCTTAGGGTAGAAGAGTACTAATTTAGTCTTCTTTGGATTAAGAAAGAGTTGGGCCTTTTTTAGCCAGGATTCAACTGCAGTAAAGGACTATTGAGTTTTTGAAAGCAGTTCTGGTAGTGATTGAGATTATGGTGGAATCATCAGCGTATTAAATGAGTGTTCCAGGGTGAGAGGAAGTGTAACGGTTGTTAGTGAAAATGTTGAAGAGTATGGGTCCGAGGATGAAGCCTTGAAGAACTCCAGCAGGGTTGTGGAGAAAAGGTGAGAGTTTGTTGGACCATTTCACTGCTTCTTTATGATCCTCGAGGTAACTCTGAAACAATTTTACTGTATTATGCGAGAAGCCTAAGTCAGACAGTATGTTCATTAGTAGAGGGTGAGAGACCGTGTCAAAGGCCTTAGAGATGTCAAGGAATGTTGAGGCTGTATAGCATCCTGCATCTCTGGCCTTGTTCATGGTTTCTGTAAAGAATAATAAGGCTGTAGCTGTGCTGTGGCTGGGTCAGAAACCATGTTGGGTTTGGGTTAAAAGATTGTTTTGCAATAAGTATTCCATTATCTGCTGAAGGATACCTCTCTCGAGAATTTTGGATAGACGGATATAGTATGGAAATTGGTTAGTTCAACAGAGTTGCCTCCTTTGTGGATGGGGGTTATGTGAGATTTTTTCCATATGGTGAGTACTTCTGATTCGGATAAAAACCTATTTATAAGGATACTGATTGGGTAGGTGATTGAGATGACAGCCAGTTTGAGGTAATGTGGTGAAAGATTATCAGCCGAGGTGGAACAGAGTTTTAGTTTTTGTTGCAGTTTCTTCATGGTGTTTGTGGGTACGGGCTGAAATGAGAATGGGGTTTCTATGAAAGTTTGTGGAGTAGGAGGTTATTAATGATAGGGTTAGAGGTAGTAGATGGTATAGGACTGGTGCCTAAATAGGTTGAAGGGTGGGGGGGATGGGTCCAGTGCTAGAGATGTTAGTAGGTCTGATATTGATTTTATGAAGGGCTTGTTAAAGGTTTTGGCTATTTGTGATGGAGGGGTATCAGGTGATGTGGTGTGATCTCTATTTGTTACAGGGTTAAGTAGAGTAGATATGGAGCCCCAACATTTTTTGAGGGTTGGTTTTATGCTGGAGTTGAAGCTGGGGATAGTATGATTCCTTATCTTTGTTGATTAATTTTGTCACTTTGTTATGTAGAGTTTTGAAGTTGACATGATTTTGTTTAGTTTCCAGGATTTCAGGCTAGGCCCCTTTACTTCATCAGGTGTTTACATTCCTTAGAGATCCATGGGGATGAGTTCTTCTTGATTCGTTTCATATGAATGGGGGCTGGGGTATTAAGTATGTGAAGTAAGGTGTTATTAAAGTATAGTACATCATCATTAAGGGGTAGTTGTTTAAGGGGTGTCCACTCTATTTCATGTAGGAGATTGTTGAATTTATGCTGACAAAACTTAGTTGAATTCCTAACTGATTTTACAGTGTGTGCTCTTAGTTGTTGGTAGTTTGACATAAGCTGGCAGATGATCGCTCAGGGAAATAGACAGTGAAACTGAAAAGGGATAATTGGTGGGGTGGGATACTAGGATCCAGTCTAGGGTGGATTGGCAAGTAAGATCTTTGCTGTATCTTGTTGGACTATGTATAATGGTGCAGTAGGAGATACTCTGGAACTATAATGGAAAACTACAAACTGTGCAGTCATTTTGTGGCCTAGGCTCTATGGATGTCAGTGATGCATGAGGACAGTGGCTATGTCAAATGATGTAAACATATGTACATCTACAAAGGCCGTAATTATGGATATTATAAACATTATTAAATAAATTAACATCATGAGAACTGAACCAACTGTTATAAAGACAGCAGTTACCATGTTTACTTAATAATCCCCATGAGCTAATTGCCATCGCAGCTACTAAATGGTTATAAAAAAATCTGTTTGATAATTATGGGACAGATATATCTCTAAATTACATTGAAATGCTCAGGTATATGTAGGATAGTCACATTTACTGTATGGGTCTATGAGCTGCCTCTTCATTTTGTTGACCCTCTTTCGAAGCTTATCTGCATCCCTCCAATGAGGTCATCATAGTGGTGGTGAATCTGCACTCCAGTGCAGTAGAGTCCATGCCCATCTTCGATGCTCCCTTGTGATCCAGTTCCATAAATCTATCATGGAGAAGTTTCTGGTTCCTTCTGTAATTTACTGCTCCAATCCAGCATACACAGTCAACATCTGGGTGGTCTCTTCATCGGTCCAGTTGGGCACATGGACAAGTGTCATCCTCCTTGAAATAGCCATCATGATCCACAAAATAAAGTCTGAAAAATACAAAAAACAGAGAAATGCTCACTGAGGTATCATTCAGTTCACATTTAGCAATGACCTGATCTGTAAATGTATCAAAATCAATATTTGAAAGTGGTGCTGATGTTATGTTATCAGATCATTGGCATATAATGAGCATGTACCGCACATGGTACTGTTTATCGAAATCTATTGGGTGTTTATGCAGTAGACTTGGGTGCTATGGTGCATGAAGCAAATTTACATGGAGATACACAAATAACCTCATTAATTATGTATGACACAAATGGTACTTAAAGGTGGGTATACATTAGGTGCACTTTGATTCTGTGATTTGGAGTGAGAGGTACATTGCCAATTGGTTACATTTCTGTTTTGGTGATTATTACATCTGTTCAAGTCAATCATTTCCAAAGGTACCTGTTTACATTAATTTTTACTCAAAATGGGATCTTTAACAGAAGTTGTTATAAGTAACTGGAGGGAAGTTTGATTGAAATGTATGCATACAAGTGTTGCTATTTTAAATAATTGATTTCAGTCCCATATGTAGTTGTACAAACAGATTTAAATTACAAATGTGAACAGTATATAAAGGCAGATTTACGCATCATCCACAGTTCTTACTGGTAATTCCTTGCATTCTGCGGTGTAACTATAGAAACCTATGGATTCTGACACTATTCATATGTACTATGTTATGTTGATATTATGGATATTTCATAATTCATGTTTCCTAGCAAAACTGTTAAAAATGTGCTGTTGCTGTTATGAATATCTCTTCAATGATGCTTCTTAACAAAGGTGTTATCACTACTGGCTCAACATACAAAGGATCCATACTGTATGTGGCCTGTCTATGAATTCTGAGGTTATCTAATGCTTTCTGTAAGTTGTTCAATTGTTACTTGCTGTAGTATTGTAATGTGAAATGCATGCAGACTCCTGTGGCATGATGCTGTTGTCTTTGGACCTCCATTCAACATATACATAGTGTGAGGGGTTTTGATCCCACTCATGAACTCTAAAAATATTACAGCTTCTGTGTATTTTGCAAATATTATTCATGAAGGCATTGTTGTTTTTTTTATATGTCAAGTTAGTATTCGTCACACACAGTGTTGTACAGTCCTTTGCATTGCACAGGGATGAATACTGCTTATGTTGATATACGCTGCCAATTAACTCAGCTGCATAAATGGGCTCACACAGGAATATTATCATGTGCATATCACTGTCTTTTAGATGGCCAACCATCCTAGGGGTGAAAACTTCTCTCCCCGGGAAAATGAAATCATAATTGATGCTCTCTGGCAACATGGATGGAGACTCCTTGGTCATTCTAGTGATACAACTTGGAGACATGAAATCTGGACTGACCTCAACAACATGACAAATGCAGTTGGAGGTCACAATCAATCCTGCAATACCTATAGTTTATGCTACTCAGGCCTTATCCTCTGTACAGCCAACAGATTAAGACATTAAGAGAGCTTGAGGGATGCCACTGTTGGTGGACCACCAATGATCCCCCAATGACATCACAATATTTCTGGCCTCACTGCATACAGCAAGAGAGAAGCAAATCATACCCAGAGGTGGGATTGAAGCTGGAGTTTAAGGCTGAACATGTATGCCTTTCTTTCCATAACATGGCTGGGTATAGAGACAATCACTGCATATTGCTGCAGCATGCATATTCATGTATTGTTATTTTTGAGCAGCAAAGTTGACCCATGCATACACATCCACACAAGGTGATGATGATAAATGTAATCCTAATGATGACATGTATCGATGCAACTGATGTACAGACAGAACAGTCCAAACAATATGTGCAATGTTGTTTGCATTAATATTTACAGGTCCATCTACTTTGGGACTAAACCAGGGAATGGCAGGTGAGTGTCTACTGCTACTGTGACCACCACCTGTTATTGTTTAGCCTCATTTCATGGCACTGCTGTTTATTGTTATATTGTTATTTCCCTAACACTGCACACTACAGGTGCATCCAGAGGGGGCATAAGCTGTACAGGTTCAAGATCAGACAGACCAAGCATGTTCCAGCAAAATTGTCTTAGCTTGCAACAATGTGTAGCACACATGTGATACATAACATTTATATCAATATTAATCAAAACAGGCCCATCTGGTGTACAGGTGAAATGTCCATCACATGAGTATCTGCAACCCCTGTTACTGTGTTGTATATGTGTTGCTGTCAGTATTGTTTTTGCTAAATATGCGACTGTGTTGTCTTTCACTTTTATTTCTCACTGCAGGATCCACAGTACAACCCACAACCTTTTCACAGCAGGAGTCTGTCAGTGATATGCTATTAACTATGTTTCATACCTGTCATTGCTGCTAATTATGTAGTTAATACTGTGTCCTTCTCCCCTTTCCTAGGAAAGTCTGCATCAACCTCATCAAGTGCACATATGAGTGATATGTGTATGTCAATCCTTCTGTATGTTTTAGTTGTGTCCACCTGGTTAATGGTGGCAATGATGTGATCACTAATGCTGATTTTTCCCCTGCAGTAGCTGAATTTCATCCTTCTTCCCATGAGGGGCTGTCAGGTGTGTATTTTTTGTATTCCTTTCATATGTCATTTATGTTGGCTTTGTAACCAAATTATATACTCCATGAATGTGGATTCCATGAGACATACATACGTACAGTAGATCTCATGTAAAGTCATTATTATTTGTAACATTGCAATGAGGTACATATGTTAAATGTCTTTGATGCTGATGACTGCAAACTGGGGGTGATCATTGAAACCTCTAGTGATGTCAACATCCTGCAAAAAGCTCTTACACAGATTGACTGGTGCCAAAGTCATGGTCTTAATCTTAATGCAAAAAATGCATTATCATCTCCTTCAGCAAGGGTGATGTTCCTGCAAACTACTACATCAATAGCAATACCCTAAGCACACCGTTAGTGGTGAGAGATCTGGGCACACAGGTTGACAGCAACCTTAACTTTTATCACCATGTCTCCACAGTGGTAAGAAGGGCATTTTATATTGCTCATCTCATAAGGGCATTGCATCCAGAAAAAAGAGGTTAAGACCCCGCTGCACTCTTCCCTCATCATGCCAATAATATAGTACAATGCTCCCTTTGGTATGTTCCTTTCCAAACACCTGCAACAAATGGAGAGACCACAAAGGTTCCTTACAAATAATCCCAGAATTACAATGATCCCATGATGCCACACATCATGTGATATAAGCACATTGTCTTGATCTGTGTCTTTGTGTCTTGTAGCATATCAACTATCTGTATCATCTGTCAGCTGATCATGATGATGTGTCTCAGCATGGTAGCATGGCACCTGGCACACAGGACTTTGATGTGTTGACAGAGTCCATCCAAGATGTTGACAATCATGTTTCTGCAGCTGTAGCTTTAGATGTGGAGGTTAACTTGTCTAGCCATTCTGAGGATGATGGGACATTGGATGGTGAGCAGAGTGAGGCCACTGAATAACAGACTCCATTTGAGACAGCTGCTGACGGCAGTTGCCTACAACAACCCGAAACAGGACACTGTGGTAAACATAAGCAAGCAGATGCTCTGCATGGCCAGGTGCCTGTGTGTCCACCTACTGCTGAAGGCAAATGAACGGTCACAGCAATGGCATTGGTCAGACATCCATGCACTTGCATGTGCCTCAAATCATGTGGCACAGCAGCTATGTGTGATGTATGAAGGACAAGAGCACAGACACAGTGAGATAATGGCTGCAATGGGCACTCAAAATGAGAGTCTGCTAGCTCTGGCACAGTCAGTAGAAACTTTGGCCTTTATGGTATCACAGCAGTGATGTAGTACCATAAAGGTTCTGCATTTACTGACTGTACTCAGCAGATTTCAACATGGGAGAGGCAGGCCACCTGTCCACAGAACCACCATCAGCCATTGAGTAGCCAAACTGCACAGAGTTCAATCACTGGCCCATCTATTGTGGTCCTGCCAGTCACAACAAGGCCTTCAACTCACAGTCATGCTCCTTCACCTCAACATGGTGTTGTCACCCCATCAATCTCCTCTTTGGAGCAACGAGGGTAATATGTGTCTGTACATGGTTGAGGCAGAGAGGACAGTGGTGTGAGACATCAGAGACATCATCCCAGACTGAGTTAGAGTGTGTCCAACAGTATTATAATCATAGCTGGCTCATATTAATGAATTACCACTTTACTGTGGTATATTTGTCTGAAGCTATTAAATATTCTTCATTATGTCCTGTGTTGTTTCTCTTGTTTCTTGTTATTATACTGTAGAGATAGGAATGCGTAGCACTGATTTGTGTCTCTTATTGTGTTCTATGCAGTGATACAGCAATCTGAGAGTGTATGCTATGGGGTCTATATCACATAGTCGAAGTTTTATAACTTAGAGCACAGAATGTTCGAACCATTCTGTTCGAAGTTACAAATCTTCGACTAGTGATAAAAAAAAAGTAAAAACAAAATAAACTGTTGTAAGCAGGGGGGGGCAAGCCCCCATGCACCCCCACATGCCCCCATGCACCCCACACCTCCCGCTACTTAAATATACCAACTCCGAGATTGCACCACATTGAAATGAATTGAAGCCTCCCCTTAAGGAGATTTTCATTTAAATGCTCAAACTTGTACAAGTTCCAACTTATGGTCTTGACCATATGGGGTTCGAACTTGTACAAGTTCGGCTATGTGATAGAAACCCTATGCACACCTGTGTCAGTTGTGCCCTGGGTTGATGATCCATGTTGTGACACATTTGCATATGTTCATATTATAATATATCATGATGATGGCATTATGTCTGATGCTAGGTGTGTGCATTTAGTGGGTAATTGCCATCAGATGCAATCTGTGGTGCTGTATTGGGGCAACACCTGAACACTAGTGTTTAATCTGTATGCTCATGTATGTGTAGCTTGTCATGACTCAAAGCTGTAGGTCAGATACTACCATGTTGCCTGGGCCTGCACTTGCGGTCACACCCTATGTTGCCTAAGCCTGTGTCTTCTGCCCCCATGTCCTCCTGCTCCTCCTCTGATACCTATAGGATGTCCTCTTCAGACAGCTGGGGTTCTTGGGGTATTTCACCCACACCTGCAGCTGGAAGACCACCATGTGCTCTAGTTAGCATGTTGTGTAGCATGGCACATGCTGTTATCATCATTGCTGCCTTCACAAGTATGTATTGCAGTGCACCCCCAGATGTATCCAGACAGCTAAGCATTGCTTTCTATCCAGCAAACACATACTGTATGGTGTTTCTGGTTATTATGTATGCTGTGTTGTAGGTTTTTTTGTGCAGGGTTGGATGGTTTTCTGTATGGGATCATTAGCCACAGCTTGAGTGGATAACTACAGGTACCTGTTTTGAGAAATGAAAACACATTTTGTCAGAATGGATATTGTTATGAGGCTAGCTGTGCTCTAATACTTAACTAGTAGAGGTCACCTTGTTGGAATGCAGCCTTCTGTCCACTTTCCCTGCATATGGCAGCATCATGGACACTTTCAGGGTGTTGCCATGATGCTTGTTATGCTGCCGTCTGCTGCACACACAACCTGGTATTTGATGGATGGCCAGCCCTTTCTATTTATGTATCAGTCTGCTTCAAGATATACTGATGTCTTCATAGGTACATGTGTGCAATGTATTGCACTGAGTACATTGGGGAATTCTGTAATGTTGTAAAACTTGCACATGGCAGTTCTCCACTCTATGGGGGTGTATGGAGAGTGTATGTTGTGATCTACCTTGCTGCACATTGCCTTCAGGAAATTTGTCTGGATATGTTTGGCAGCTGTCTATGACACTCCCACAGCATCCCCCATGTGTCTCTGGTATGTTTCAGAAGCAAGTACACCTGGGCTGAGACACACGGTGGTTTCAAGGGGGATGGGGTTTCCTCACAGGATCTGCAGATACATGAATGTGACACACATGTTGCAGACAGCCTGCAGCAGTTGTCTGTCTAAGTGGTACCTATTGATTATTTGCTGGTCTGTCAACTGGTTTAGTTGCAGCCTTGCTCTGACTATAGCTGGTTGCCTTCTGTGGTGCACAACCATAGCCTCATTTATGACTTGTATCACTGCAGCCTGTTTCAGTTCATTAACAGCCCATTGCATTTTTATGTAATTTGTGTTCTTTTGCTATGGATTTTGGTGAAATAGTATTAGCTTTAATTTCTTGGGGTTCCGTTAAGCATCCACCGAGAATTTCAGAAACAGGTTTTGCATGACAGTTTGTCATACATAAGTTGAATTGTGTGCACACATGTTTTGCAATGCAACTGGCATACACAGACCCCGGGATTCATGAAGCTTGCACCAGGTGCAGGTGTAGCGTCGGTGTTCTAACACCAAATATGACCGCCGAGCGATTCAGGTACGAACTGTTTCCACGTGCACTAGCTGCGTACGCTACGCCCGCACAACTCCCAAGCCCTATATACTAATTACCCCATGTGCAGCAGTGTAGCATGCAAATGAGGGTATGTAGCAATTCAGGAACTGGTGCAGGCATAGTGTAAGCATGCAGAAATGTAAACCATAGAAAACGGTTTACATTTTTACAAACATAAAATTGGAGCCATGACAGCCGACCAAACACATGTATTATATTGTTAATATATGCCAATGGCTAAATATATAGCCATTGACATAAAAAAATGTACAAAATATAAAATTAACATTTAATATATATATATATATATATATATATATATATATATATATATATATATAGTTGCACTATCGGGACATGGAAGCGCAGGGTAGTGGTGCACAAAAGGGATCGCAAGGAATATATAAAAATATAGAATAAAACTGCAATGAAACACATATCATGATTTCCCGATAATAGTCAATGGCAGGCATGCTGCACCATACTATGGCGCAAGGGTTGCTAAGGGGCAGTGACAGTGTTATGAGCAGTAGCTAGGAATTAGTAGGCAATGTCATGCAAATGAGAGGAGTAATAGTGAATTGCAGATTCCCTGCTGGTGTAAGGATGCACCTCACAGCATAGCGTTATAACACCAAGGTGTGCCCTTGAGATAAAGATGACATCAAGAGAGGGGTGTGTCGCCATTGCTGTAAGCACATTGGAGCATTGCTAAACCGGTTTGCCCCTAGCTAGGCAAAGCTGCAAGATAGGGGTGTGTCAAATTGGCCATAGCTATGCTTAGCTGAGAGTACACAAGGTAACCGAGTATGCATGTGAACGGAGATGAAAACACATGTAAACCCGGTAAATGGGTTTGTGCGGAGCGCACTGCAGCTGAAACAGGAAGGATATAGGAAAGAAAGAAGGAAATGCTGCAGCAGTGAAATTGGAGTACAAATTACTAATTAACACCTAGGAGCCTACAGTAGGCCATTGACAACAGCTAACAAGGTTGCAAGCAGCTACCTGCAGAACAGGAAAGGGGAGGGGCTTTACTGCAAAGAAAACAGTAAAGTGTCAAAGCAGAACAAAGCCGATTTGCAGTATATCAGCTACAAGACACATTTTGCCATGACTGGGTAGGGAAAGTACAAAACAAGAAAGACAGCAGGTGGATGCATGCTTGATAATGGGAGGAGATCCAGGTTTAAAAGTGAATTAAAGGGCAACAGATTAATCAAGGCAGGCAAGTAGGCCCCACACTTGCAGTACTCATTGCAAAACTCATAATTAAGACATGCTGCAGCTGGAATAGCTCATACACACCCACTGACATCAGCAGCATCCATAGCACAATAGTATAAAGTGTGAAAGCACCTCACACACATTTGTGTATTCCCATACACTCTGCACCAGTGGTGTATACAGACAGGGAACTTTTATTATGTACATGTTAGGGGCTACCATAGCTTTGATCCACCAGCATGTGTTGGAGACAGAAGGTGGTGTGTAGGATGATGCACACGACCACCTCAGGCACCAGAGGAGGAGGAGGAGAGTGTTCAGACCCAGGGTAACCTACTAGGGGCTACATGATCTGGAGATAATAGAGCATTACAGGGTGGACAGGGACATCCTACAGCAACTTGTGGAGCTGTGCCAGCCACGCCTCAGGGCCAGAACAAACAGAGGGGAACCCATCCCAGTGGATACAAAGGTATGCGTAAGCCTGAGAATACTAGCTACAGGTACTTTTTAAAGACCAGCTGGGGATATCATGGGGATCTCACAGGCATCAGCATCCAGGGTGCTACACCAGTTCCTGGATGCCATGTTACCACATGCCAATGAGCACATATACTTCCCCCGAATGCAGGAGGAGTTGGCCAGCAATATGCGTCTCTTCCACCATGTGACAGAATACCCAGAGGTACTGGGTGCAATAGATTGCACGCACATACACATCAAGTCACCACTCGGCGAGCAGGGTAGGCACTACATAAACTGCAAGGGATACCCCTCCATCAACTGCCAGGTCGTGTGCAATGCCCAGGGCATTATCATAGATGCGTATGCTGGCAGCCCTGGAAGCTATCATGACTCCCACATCTGGCATGCCTCACAGCTGTATCAGTTATTTACCAGGGGGGGGCATCCCAAATGGCCACCTGGTGGGGGATGCTGGCTATGCACTGGAACTGTGGATGATGACTCCCATTAGAAATGCACACACACCCATGCAGGAATGCCATAATGAGGCACAAGCACAAACCAGAATCATCATAGAGCATGTGTTTAGGATGCTGAAATCATGGTTCCATTGCTTGGACATATCTGGTGGAGCTTTGCAGTACCCTCCAGGCACATGTGCCCACATCTTCATAGTGTGTGCCGTGCTACATAATATGGTCCAGCGGAAACAGCTGCAGCAGGGACAGAATGGTGAAGGTCCTCACAGCCCACCACCACTGCCAAGGGCCCCACAGGCACAGAGGTACTCAGACCATGAACACCCTGAGCCAGCCCCAATAGGCAGACGGAGGCATGCCCAGTATGCCCATGCCTTGGCAAAGAGGGAACGTATAGCACACACACTGACAGTGCAGGCACCTAGGGACTGACACCTTTCTCCACCTGCACACACAGTAAAAATGGATGGCACACACACATAAGACTACCTATAAATTATCATGTATAGGCAGTCTACTTTGTGCATCCAACATAGGCAGCCCTCAACTATTCCACACACAACTGCCATTGGCACAAGGTAAGTCAACACCTGAACAGTAAATTAAGCTATCAGCATATGCAGATACTGTATGTATAGATTATAGGTAGGTACTTGGCCAACTGCTAGAGGCCATTTGTAAGCCCAGCCATAATGTGGCAGCTTTTGCCACCCCATTGATTCATTAACTGCCCCCTCTGTGGAGCAGAGCCAATGGCGTGATCCTTGGGGTGCATCTACTGTTCCCATCCACTCTTCAAATTTTCTGTTGCTGAGTGTTAGTGAGGGGCTCTGTATAATGTAGTTAGGGGTGTTGTTCCAAAGTATGGGGAGTGTCTATGACAGGAATCTGTCCCTCCAGGATCATCCAGTTATTGCTGTGGCAAGGTTCAGCTCACTACAGTGTGTGGCTCACTGTGACATGGATTCCCATAGGTGGAGCATATCCATGAAGCCTGAGTTCAACATATCTGTGTTGGCCAGCAGAGATAATTTATGGGTAAACGAGATGCCACTGAGTAAAGCAGGAGTTTATTCAGTATGGCTGCATAGGCCATATGTTGAAGGCCAGGATTCCCCTTGACGAGGTACATTCATGGACCTCCCAGCTGTTGGAAGTGTCTTCTGTGGTACATCCCACATGGGTTATTATACCCTATGATGGGACTGATGAGCGATGAGTAAAGGGGCAGTATAACCCCAGTATGTCAAGATGGGAATCCTTTAGCAATCAGATGGCCTACATAGAAGGATGTCCTAACTACTGTGGTGATATGATTGTCAAAGGGGAGATCATTATCTACCTTAGTCCCCAGATACCCCATTACCTCATCCGTATTAAAGTGGCTGCCACTTATGTGTTAATATGTGGGTGCCAATTCCACAATGGAATGACCATGCAGTTAGTGGCACTTGGCTGGAGGCCGTGACTTGACACCCTGTGACATTCTCTGTGAGGCCCCTTGAGGGATAACTGTGTCAGCTGGACTATCAATCATGGCTCCCAGTTCACAATCATTGCCAAACACGGTCTTCCGCAGTCCACCTGTGTTTGCCTGTACCTCTAAGATGTATATGCCAAACAGTAGGGCTCTCAGGATTGAGTCCTGTGGGACACCAGTCATGACTGGTCAAGAGATGGACCTGGAGACCACTAGTTGTACCATGGGGTTCTGTGTGCAAGCCCGTTGGCAACCCAACCTGTGATGTATGGGTGTATGTACAGGCTGGTGTGTTTATCAATAATACCTGAGTGGGGCATGGTGACAAAAGCCTTGGCGAGGTCCAGGTAGTATGTGTGAACCACCTCTCCCATCATCTAACGTCTTGGTGACTGTATGTAAAACGTCAAACAGGTTCAGTAGGCATGAACTGCACTCAACCAAGCTGACCTGGGTTGGGTCACGTGTTCGGAGGTTACCAATGTCTTTGTTAATGAGTGCCATGAGGATGCAAACCATACCATTGCAGACCAGGCTAGCCAGGCTTATGGGGTGGTAGTTACCATGGTCAGTTGTGATTCCACCTTGATGGAGTGGAATAACCGTTGCCACGCGCCATTGTATGGGCATGTAGCCTGTGAAGAAGCTAAGGTTGGAAAGCTTAATTAGGTGGGGGGTCAGGTTGTCTTGTACAGTTTGCAAGATGCAATCTGGGACAACATCTGCCTCCATTGACGCTGTATTCTGCTGTTAGAGAGGGCCATTTCCATCTGTGTGTCTCTGATGTGTGGGATACTGTACCTTTCGGGTAGTGTTGTGGGCTCTTTAGGGGGTGAAGTATGCATTGAATGTATCTGCAAGGATGTTGGCGATATCAGTAGGGTCAGCATATTTTGTGCTATATTTCACCGGCACAGTGCAAATCTGTGTGTCACCAAGTAGATCCTTGACATAGCCAAGGAAGGCTTTGTGGTTATCTTTCGAATCCTTGCGTATTCTCCTGCTGATGTTAGCCTTGGATGATGTCATGAGGGACCTACGTATCATACTGATAGTGGTCATGGATGTCTGCCCTTCGTGGATTTGCTGTTTGTCTGGAACACTGTCCTACTTCTGTAGTATAGCTTGTTTATTGCAGAAGTCCACCAGACTGGTGTCATTGTCTAGGAGGAGTGAGTCTTGGTTTACCAGTGATGGCACGATCCATACATCCATGTAGGTGCTTATAGACTGCATTTGTAAATCTGTCTATATCTTGAGCAGTGTTTCCCCTTAGCATGGGGGCTGTGAAATCCCCCAACCCTGTCACTAGTAGTGTAAATTTAGCTGTTGGAAAGGTATACACTGTGGTATCCG
This sequence comes from Protopterus annectens, assembly GCF_019279795.1. Lineage (NCBI taxonomy): Eukaryota > Metazoa > Chordata > Ceratodontiformes > Protopteridae > Protopterus > Protopterus annectens. The sequence goes on from NC_056744.1 coordinate 839,315,266, forward strand.
TGGGTGGGGGAGATGCTTGGGTGTGGAAACAGTGAATAGTTCATGGTCAGATCTAACCAGTGACCGGTTAACCTCCGCTGTGGTGTACCTGTTGCCCATGTTGGTGATGACCACTTCTAGTAGTTTCCACCCCACATTAGGGAGGTTACCACCTGATACAGGGCATATGAGGTGATAAATTCCAGGAAGCGCTGGGCCTGGAAGTGAGTACCAGAGTAAGTTTCCCAGTTAATGGTATGGTAGTTGACATTGACCATTGCCAGAGTGTGCGTTAGGACTTGCATGTTCTTCACTGTCTCCAGGAAGGTGGAGTGGTGGTCCTGGGTCATGGAGGGTGATCTGTAGCAGGCCACAGTTTACATTGCAGTTGTGGCTGCTGTTAGCTGCACATGGATGATCTCAGAGGTATCATACTGCCCCACTAACCTGGAGGTATAGGTATCCGTGATGAATATGGATACAGCCCCTCCATGTCTATGTTAGTCCATGTTCTGTGGCTGAAATGTGTGGTATAGGTTGTAGTCTGGTAGTGCTGGTGTGCTCTCAGGAGCCTTAAGACAGATCTCAGTTACTGCTAAGATGTTGATGTTGTCCATCCTGAGGAGTGCTGTGAGTGCATGCATGTTGTGATCACAACCCCTGGTGTTGAGTAGCATAACCCTCCTTGAATCTGCTATTGTGCCATTTACTGAGCTGGTATTCACCTTCGAGACTCTCCTAAATAAGGCACCATGGGGGCACCAATAGCCTTGGCCAGTATTCCAAAGTCTAAGGCTGACACCTAGGCCAGTATGGTATTGTTGCGTGCATGTTCCCCATCTGTGATTGTTTTTCATCTCTCCTGTAGGTAACCTACTGGTAAGCAATAGAAAGCCTTAAACTTATACACGTCTTCTAGATTCCAAGATAGGCTTTTGGATTGACTATGTATCAGTGTTTTGTATGTTCTTGCTGTACTTAACTGTTTCCTGACTACATGGTGATTTCTCACTGTATATTGTGATCTGAAGGTCTGTTTATTCACATATTATGGCTGTGATGGCCTGCACTTTAAAGGTTCACAGATAGCCTACTACCTATCTGCCCAAGAGCAATTAGAAGCATAGCTACAATGTGTTGGCTTTCCCTGCACCATTGCTGAAGTATCTGAGCCTCTGTCAAGCATATCCAATGAAGCAATTCCAGGCAAAGTTGCTGGAAGCTATTGAAGACTGAGATTGTGGAGGGTGATAGGGGCACTTAGTGATCTAAAGAGGGCATATTAATGTGACAATTCAACACCATTCAATTCCCCCCACAGGTCTCGCAGCTGTCAAACTGGACAGGCTCCCCCACCCCCTGGCTGTATAGTTCTGGGACACATGATCCCAGGGGTGTATATTCTGTTGCCTATTCACACAGCAAGGTTTCCTTTGAAGTGTATTAGTGAGGGGCTATGCCTAATGTAGTTAAGAATGTAATGTATTGTCTCACAGTACATTTGTTATATGTTGTTATTTCAAGAGTACATGAAGCTCAGTGAGTTTGGGGGCCTCTGCCCTTTGCTTAGCCTAGCTTAAACATAGAAATCATCTAAATAGGAAATAGGAGGAAGCAACGTTAATGTCAACAGTGTAATGGTGACAGCATCTGCATAGTATCTGTGCATTCAAGGTTCCAATCCCGATAAAAGCAGGGATGTTTATCATGTTCAAAAGTATACCTTAACCATAGCTTGCATATATAGGTAGTAATCATCTGTATAATAAACATTCAAAACACCCATATAAACCCATGTGTGCTGGAGAGTACAGTCAGTAGATAATGTAATGTTATGTCAGCACATAGTGAGATGTTACTTCACTGACATGTATATATCCTGAGTAGTTAGTAAATGTGGCCGTGTTTGCGCGCATAGGTTATACGTTACAAAGTTTGTTTAACTGTGTTTAACCGCTGCTATAATGTCACACAAACACTTTTAAACATGCTTACAACTGCTTAAATGAGCCTTATTCTGGAGTAAAAAGCATTTTAAAGCATCGCCGGTGTTGAACCCTGGACCATGCACACTATAGTCATGGGACTTACAACTAAGCCATCTGAAGTGTATACATTTTTTACGGTCTTGAGACTACACCTTATACCATATGCATCTCACTGTAATGGTCACAAATGGGACAGTCACTTTGTGTACATATGTACAGTACTTTGCAATGTACTGTAGTTTGTGAACCAACACATTCCAGTCTACATATGTATTACTATTACAAATTAATACGATATATATATATATATATATATATATATATATATCTGTCATTGATGTCTGCACACACACACACACACACACACACACACATATATATATATATATATATATATATATATATATATATATATATATATATATATCATACAGTTACATCAATAGCCATATATATAAACATCTATGAACACACTTCATGACAAAGAAGCACTACAAATGAATTGGAGTGTACACAAAACACATGCAGCTCTGGTATTATAACAATTAATATTAACCTAATTCACTATAGAAGGGGTGATTGTTGTGTATGTGAAGATTGTGGTGGGGAGGAATGATGGGTAATGAAATCATGCATCAAGGAGGGCCTGGGTTGGATGTCCAATAATTGAACTGGAGGGGTATACATGGAGTATGGGGACAATATAAAAAGGACACAAAACAAGAACCTTTCTCATTCATAATACACCCTGTCATGTCACATTGCAACACCTAATTTATTTTATTTATTTGTTTTACATTTGCTGACCAGGTCAGTCTAACTGGATATATGTCCATTTTCAGTAGAGGCCCGGGGAGAAAAGCTCCAAAGACATGTTTCAAAAGTATAAGTACAAACAATACACAAACATCAGGTATTATAATAATAAAAAATAGCAATTATCATAGTAAAAAAAGTCATTGACAATGGTACAGTGCAGTAAAAGCCTGGAGGATTTTAAAAGGATGTACACTGAGGTTAAGAGTTAAAAAAATAGTATGAGTAGAGTGTATGGAGACATAGTACAGGTTAGGTAGGAAATAGAGAAAATGAAGTCAGATGTGTAGTGAAGATAGAATGGATTTACTTAAGAAAAGGTATGTAAAGAGGATATAAATAATGTAGAAAAAGGTAGATAAGAAAAGTATAGCCAGATGGAAGATGTAACAGAGGATAGTAAGGGCTAGATAGGTAAGTTGAGTTTGTAGAGGTATAGGACTAGTCAGGTTTGGCACAGGGGCATAGCCAGTATGATTTGAGGTAGAGTTTAAGTCTGTTTTTAAAGAGAGATAAAGAGGTGAGTGAGGAGAGGTCATTAGGGAGAAGATTCCAGGATTTGCCAACAGTATTAGAGAAGAGAGAATCCCCAATCCTGTTATGAGGTTTAGAGGTGTATACAAGAAGTTTGTGTGATGAGCGTAAGGACTTCAGATTTTTATGGGCAGTAATGAGGTTTGTTAAACTTGGAGTGCTGGAAGGTTTATAGAGAATGTTGTGGGCAATGGTTAGTTGGTGAAATTTAATCAGGTGTTGAAGTTCTAACCATCCTATCTGGTTTAAGTTTATACACTGGTGGGTTTGAAATGGGTTGCCTGTAGCAGATCTAGCAATGTTATTATAGGACATTTCTAATTTGCTGAGATTATTCTTGGAGAGATTAGTAAAAATGGGTGAGGCATAAAGGAAAGTAGAGATCAAGTGAGTGTGGGCGATAGTAGTTTTAACAGTAGGAGAAAGGAAGCATTTAATCCTATAGAGAGTGCCAATTTTTTTGTTGACAGTCTTTATAGTATTGTTGATGTGGATGTCAAAGTTAAGGTTATTATCAATGGTGACCCCTAGTAGTTTGGTGGTGATGTCTGGAGATATTATTGTGCCATTGGTAGATGCCACAGAGAAATGTAGAGGAGAAGACTTTTGAGTTGGAGTGAAGAGGAGGAGATTGTTTTTTTTGGGTTCAAAAGAAGGCAACGTTGAGTGAACCATTGTTCAACTATGTTGAATATTTTTTGGGTGAGAGAGTGAAGGTCATGGGAGGATGTAGCTGAGCATAATAATGTGGAGTCGTCAGCATATTGTGTACAAGTGGCTTGTGGGATAGCTAGATGAAGGTCGTTAATAAATATAGAAAAAAGAAGAGGTGCTAGTATGGACCTCTGAGGGACACCTAAGGAAACAGGTAGTTGGGTGGATAAGGAGTTATGCTAAAGTACTGCTTGCTGTCGTTTGTCAAGGTAGGATTGGAACCATTTTATGGAAAGTGGGTCTAATGACAGAGATTTAAGTATGTTAATAAGAATCTGGTGGTTTACCATGTCAAATGCTTTAGACAGGTCGATAAATAGAGCAGAAGAAAGATTATTCAGGTTTTGGTTCCTGTTAATGTAGTCAGTAAAGGAAAGGAGGGCAGTGGTAGCACTGTGTGAAGGTCTGAAACCATGTTGACAGTTAGAAAGTAGATTGTTTTCTATTAAGTGGTGGAGTAGTTGTTTATGGATACATTTTTCCATAATTTTAGCTAAAGGCGAAAGTAGGGCAATGGGGCGATAGTTTGATAGCTCAGTGGAATATCCACCTTTATGTAGGGGGATAATATGGGAGACTTTCAATAAGGTGGGGATGTAACCTTCAGTAATAGTTCTGTTGATCAGTATGGAAATAGGATAGGCAACAGCCTTGGATGATAGCTGTAGATATTCAGAAGGCAGTAGGTCTGCAGAAGGGGAGCATGGTTTCAGTTTATTCAGTAAGGTTTGGATAAATGTGGTTAGGACAGGTTTGAAATGAAAAGTGAGAGGTGGGGTAGAGGAGTATGAAGGTAATGTGAAGGTATTGTGTGATAGTTGACTAGATAGTGTTTGGATAGCATCTGTAAAGAAGGTATTGAAGGTATTAGCTGTATGGATGGGATTTTTCCTATCTGTATTTTGAGGGTTAGGTGTAGTGGCTTGACCTGGGTGGAGTAACTGCTTAATGCTAGCCCAGAATTTCTGTGGGTTGTTGTGGTTAGGTTGTTGATATTGTAAGTAGTAGCTTTGTTTATCAGAGAGTATGGTCTTCTTTGTGTCATTTCTTAGCTGTCTAAAGGTTTGTTGGTCAGCAGGGTTTTTAGTCTTTCTCCATTTGTCCCAATGTTTATTTCTGAGATAAATTTTGTGTTTGGTTTCATAAGAAAGCCATGGGGCAGACTTGGCCTTAATTCTAATAGATCTGGATGGAGTGTGGTGATTAAGAATGGCTAGGAAGGTAGAATTAAAGAAATTAACAGCTTCATCTAATGGAAGTTGTTTTAAGGGAACCCAATTGCATGCTCTTAGTTCCATTTGGAACAGGTCAGGGTTACATTTTTTTTTGGATCTAATTTGTTTGATAGAGATTGGAGTAGGGGTGTTTGCTTTTAGTCTGATGATGTAGGTAAGTGAGTGGTCACTTAAATCATCGGGGAGGGTGCCAGACTCATAGTAGTGAGTGGGATTGTTTGTGAGAATCCAGTCTAATATACTTGCTTTCTTGTTAGCTTTATTTATTCTGGTGGGGGAGGTAATGGTTTGAGAGAAACCATATAGGTTTATGTGGGTGGTAGGAAGAGTACTGTTATAGGAAGTCCAGTCTAAATTTATATCGCCTAGGATTATGGTTTCTTGAGGCAGGTGTTGGGATAGCCAGCAGAGGATATTTTCCAAGGTGGCTATGTTATTACCAGGGGGCAAATACATACAGATAATATAGATTGATTTAGCATTGTTAAGTTCAATTTTAGAGATGAGAATTTCAGTATTGGAGTCTAGGGATATATTGCAATTGTAAGTTGTTAATTGCAAGCCAGATTTAAATAGAAAAGCAACCCGACCACCTTTCTTAGCTACTCTGTCAACTCTTAGGATATTATATCCAGGTGGGATAATTTCATTATCTTTGATGGCAGGTTGTAGCCATGTTTCTGTTAGGCAGATAATATCAAAGGAATATACTTCTAGGAGAGCATGGAGTAGAGTCACTTTGTTGTTGATACTACGTATATTAAGATGAGCTAGTAGGGGAGAGTTTGAAGGTTTGGTAAGGGGATAATTGCAAGATTGATTTTGGTTGTGAAGGGAGATAGGGGTTATTGTTGGGCCAGGGTTAGGATGAATATCACCGTCCTTTACTGTGAGGAGTTGTACTAGATAGTTTGGGTTAGGGAATTTGCTGTAAAGAGGTAACACTCTTTTGCGATATAGTGTATATTATATTTAATGTGAAGTGTTCTATGATACTTTGCATATAGGTAGCTAGGTGAGCATGTTATGTTTGCATGGTCATGTAGGTGTGGTAAGGGTTGAGAGTTGCTTTGTTGGTTGGGGTAGTTAGTATGTGGATATATTGGGTGTTCGTATGACGAGAGTAGATAGGCACTGGTTAGAAGTGGTAGTGGTAAAATAGTAAAATAGAGTAGAATTAGAAGAGGGTTGGTTGGATTAGCCATTTAAAAGGATTGGCTATTTGTGCTATATATGCGTAGATGTAAGTATGTAAGGTGGGAGTAAGTAAAGACAGGAGGGAGTGTAGATTATGGAAGGGAGTGGTTAGGGATAGGAGATGAAAGAGTAGAAGGCCAATAGGAAGTGGAGAGAGGGGTAATGGGAAGAGGAAGAGGTGTGGTTAGATAGTATAAGAGTAGGACCCCTGGGGGTGGATGGGAATTGGGGGAAGAGAGGGGAGCGGAGTGATCCTGCAGGGTGAAAGGAGCAGGTAGATACAGAGACTGGAGCAGCAATTTCACAAACATATGAACATTAACATGTATCAGACATATGTACACTAACTGACTGTCACATTTGTTTTCAGTAGTGAGGAATGTCTGTAGTACAATGTATATTTTAAACACCATAATGTTTGTACATATCTCAGATGCCTTAGTGGCAAAGTCAGTGACTGTGGTGTTCATGGTCCTGGGTTCAAGACCTGCAAGGGCTGTTAGGTTATTTTGAGGGCCAGAATAAGGGCTGTTGGATGCAGGTGGATTAAAGCACTCTTAAGCAGTTGTAAGCAGGTTTCCACGGGTTTGCGTGATGGTAAGCAGCACTGAAACACGTTAAACGGAGAAGTGCTTCACAGGTTTAACATTTGCTTAACGTCACACAGACCATGGGCAACCCTGCTTACAACCGCGTAAATGTGCATTATTTATACTTTCCCTACCAGTGCCTACTCTGAGAGGTAAAATAATAACACCTTCCAGGAGTAGAACCCGCAACCATGTACACCATCCTCAGTGTAAGCTAACACTAAGCTACCTGGGATGTACCTATCCCAGTTGTGTATGCAGACAGGTTAAAACACAAAAGGGAGGAATGTGTTGAAATAGGACAACCCGCCATGTACCCAATTAAAAGTGTATGCTTATATATATATATATATATATATATATATATATATATATATATATATATATATATATATATATATATATATATATATATATATATATATATATATATACATATATATATAGAGAGAGAGAGATACATAGAGACATGTTGATATATACAGGTCTACATATATATGTAGATATATAGATAGGTTAAAAACATCTACACATCTATGGACAGACAGATAAATGTATGCAATAATATATATATCTATATACATATACACACACACACACATATATATATATATATATATATATATATATATATATATACACACATACATACATGTCTGTAGACAGCATCTGAAGTGTTCACATCTGAGTATAACATGGACCATAGCAATCACACATTCCCCCCCAAACAATATGAACATAACTTATGAAGAGTATATGACAATACACTATTACAAATATGTTCTATGGACACAGTCACCAACACAACTGCAATTACTGCAAATATCCATGACAGAAATGCACAGGCAGCTTTCATTTTGCAAAACTTTATTACATTCCAATGTATTTCCAAAAGGATTCAAGGACTAACAGTACCTGCATGCTATACAGGAAGCATTTAACAGTGCCTTAATGAATTAGCCTACAATTACCATAGTATTAGTCCACTAAGGGATAGATGTTCACATAGGGAAAGAACACCCACACACATATAGACATTGTATAAAAGGGGTTCCTACACACCTGCATCTGCTATGTACACCCATCAACATCTACCCCACAACCAAAGTAATTACATTAAGATATACTGTCATACCATAACCAATTATTCAACTACTGGACAACATCTGCTGAAACCTTAACATACCTGGACACAGACACACTAACATGGCCCTATGTGAAATAGTTGCTGTTATACAATTGAACAGCTGCTGATGTAACAGGGTTTGTATGAACTAATCCCGTTTCAGAGGGTTGAAAGGTTCATACACCAAAAGTGTTATCAAGTACTGATTATCAGCACAGTATGATACACAGTAACACCAAACTAAATATGTCTGGTAAGCACACTGTAAACCCCCTAACATTATATGCATAGCTATGCAGCCTTGAGCTGGTCAAACAACCTGGCCAGACTGAAACATATGCAGAAGTATTGGGTACAGACAAACCCTGCACAAGTAGCAATCTTCAGAAATATAACAGCAGTACTCACATTTAGACCAAATCCTCTAGGCATTACACACAATATATTACTGTTTGTCTCCATACAGCTTTTGCAATAGATTCCAAACAACTCTTCCACACTGTCTTCCTCACAAGTAAGGCAAAGGGACAACGCCCAAGTGGAGTACTCAATTATACTCCACTGTAGGTTCATAGGTTCATAGGTAGGTACTAGGCTATTGGCCCTAGGGCCTATATAAGCCTAGCCATAAATGTACCCTGGCTTTCACCACCCAAGAAAATTATTTTCCTCTGCCCCTGTCAAGCAGAGCCACAGAAGTGATCCCTGGGGTGAATTTCCTATTTCCCATCCAATCATCAAGATTTTTCTTGAAGAGTGCTAATGAGGAGCCTCTGTTTGACATAGATAGGTAGTCTGTTCCAGAGTATGGGAAGTCTCTGGGACAGAAATCTATCCCTTCAGCATGTTCTGTTTATTGTGATGACAAGGTTTAGGTCCCTAGAGTGTGTAGCTCAGAGGGATTTGGATTTCTTTAAGTGGAGCATGTCCAACAGCTCTGGGTTTGACATAGCTTTGTATGTCAGGCAGAGATCACCTCTGAGTAGGCGATATGCGATGGAGTAAAGCTGGAGTTTTTTGAGATGGTCTGTGGAAGGCATCTGTTTAAGGCCAGTAATCCTCTTTTTGAGGTATTTCTGTGGCCTTTCCAGTTGTTGTAGATGTCTTGTGAGGTACATACCAAAAGGGGTGTTGTACTCTGTAATGGGTCTAATGAGTGATGAGTAGAGGGGAACAATGACCTCTTTTTTTCTGGATGAGAAACCTTTTGTGATGAGATGAGCCACGTAGAAGGATTTCCTGACCACTGTGACAATGTGATTATTAAAGGAGAGACTACTGTCCACCTGTGTCCCAAGGTCTCTTATCACATTTTCGGCATTAAGTAGACTACCAGCTATGTGGTAGTTCATGGGTACAGAGTTTTTTACCAAAGGGGATGACAATACATATTTTGGCACTGAGCTTCAAGCCATGGCTTTGACACCAGGTATCTGTCTCAGTGAGGCCCTTTTGTAGTATGTCCACATCATTAGGAGTTTTGATTATGGCTCCAAGTTTGCAGTCATCTGCAAACTTTGTTAGCCAAAGACTTTCTGTGTTAGCCTGTACTTCAGGAAAGTAGATACCAAACAGGAGAGGACCCAGGACTGAACCCTGTGGTACTCCACTTGTCAATGGTCTGAAGTCGGATTTGGAGTCCGCTACTTTCACAGTGTGGGTTCTGTCCATGAGCCAGTTGGCAACCCATCTTGTGACATAGGGATTTATACCTAGTTTAGTGAGCTTATCTATAATTCCAGAATGGGGGATGGTGTCGAAAGCCCTGGCGAGATCTAGATAAGCTGTGTGAACCACTTTACCCTCATCTATGGCTTTGGTGACTGCTTCAAAGAAGTCTGTCAGGTTTAGGAGACATGATCTGCCTTTTACAAATCCGAACTGGGTAGGATCCAGAGTTTGGAGATTACCAATGTCTTGTTTATGAGTTCCATGATGACATGTTCCATTGCCTTGCAGACCAGGCTAGTCAGGCTAATGGGGCAGTAGTTCCCGGGGTCCATCATGGCTCCCCCTTTGTGGAGTGGGATAACCATCACAGTGCGCCATTCAGTGGGCACAAAGCCTGAGGTGAGGCTATGATTGAACATGGTACTTGGGTAGGGTGCCAGTTCATTCTGTAGTTCGTGTAGAATGCAGCCTGGGATATTGTCAGGTCCCATGGATGCTGTGTTCTTGGCTTTGGAGAGTGTGCTTTTTACCTGTGCAGCTGTGATTACAGGAACTTTGCATTCTTCCGGTGTAGAGATGGGCCCTCTAGGGGTTGAGAGGGGGGAAAAGTTAGCAATGAACCTATCTGCCAGGATGTTGGCAATATCAGTTGGTTCTGTATATTTAGTGCCATTGTGCTGTAACCCAGAGCAGATCTGAGTGTTGCCATTGAGATTCTTGACATAGCTATAGAATGCTTTGTGGTTGTCTTTAGAGTCAGTGGCAATTTTGTTTTCATAACTAGCTTTTGAGGATTTTATGAGGGATCTCAGCTTCTTACTGAGGTTGACCAGGGAGTTCCTCCAGTCATGGGATTTTACTCTTTTTTTCAACAATTTCTTTCTTCTGTTGTAGAGTTTGTTTATGGCAGAGGACCACCAGATTGGCTTCCTTTTTTGGAGCATAGCATCTTGGTTCTATTAGGGATAGCATGATCCATGCACTCGAGTAAGTGCTTATAAAGTGTATTTGTATAGGATTCAGCAGTCATACCTCTATTGTCCGTCTGCATGGGTGTCATGAAGTTTGCCACTTGTGTCTTAAGGAGTGTGAAGTTGGCTTTGGAGAAGTTTTTTATGGTGGTTTCCCTAATTGGGGGTGGGGGCAGGATGTGGCTGTCTAGGGTGATTAGCTTGTGGTCAGATCTGACCAACGAGGAATTAACCTCTGGTGTGGAACACCAGTTGCCCATGTTGGTAATGACCAGGTCTAGGATATTGCTTCCCCTGGTGGGGGTGTGAATAAGTTGATCCAAGGTGTTGGAATTTATGAATTCCAGAAAACGTTAAGCAAAAGAGTTAGTACATGAGTAGTTTTCCTATTTAATGGTGGGGTAGTTGAAATCACCCATTATTTGGGTGTTGGGTTGTACCCTAATACTTTTCAGTGTATCAAGAAATGAGGAGTGGGAGTTCTGTGGCATGGTGGGGGGTCTATAGCAAGCTACAATATGGATTGCGGTCTTGCCCAGAGTTAGTTGCACTTGGATAATCTCGGATGCATTATGCTTTTCAACTAGCCTGGAGGTGTGGATATCCTTAATGAATATGGACACGTCTCCACCTTTAGTGCTTCATTCCGGGTTATGTGGCCGAAAAGTGTGTTATGAATTATAGCCTGGTAATGCAGGAGTGCTTTCTGGAGCTTTGAACCAGGTCTCTGTCACTGCACAGATGTCGATGTTCTCCATTTTAAGTAGTGCTTTGAGTGAGTGCATTTTGAGGTTTAGACTTCTAGCATTGAGTAGAATTACCCTCAAATTTTGCTTGCTTGTACCTGTTATGGTGGTGAATTTGTCATTTGAACCTTGCCTAAAAAAGCCATGGTATTAGCTTAGGCAGTAGCAGCACAGCTGATGTGCATGTAATCAGCTGATGTGCATGTAATTAGCTACTTAGGAACACCAATTGCTTATCAGGATAGCACGTTATTGATTTGTAACTATAAATGTTTGCCTTGTCATACATTCAAACCATCTGTATCTACCTGTAGGACAGTACAAAACACTGAAAGATGAACCGAAAATGAGTATTATACTAGTCAATAACACCTCCAATTACTAAGAAGGTATGTATAACATGTAGTATGTCTGTGTATGTAGTACCTGTTCTGTAAGAATTACAGTGTAATCACTGCATATAGTGGAAATAGCTATCTTGTAGCGATGTATTGTTGAGCAGTAGTAATGCTTGTAGTATTCTATGTATGTACTGCTGTAGGTCACAAGGCAAACTCAACATACTCCACAAGGGATGATATGGGCTTGGAACACACCAATTCGCTTCCAGCCACTGTCAGTGTCAGGATTGGTCCAACAAGTATGTGCTATAACAGGGGATAGTATATGTCGATATATTGTAACAGCTGACATATGAATGGGTGTATAAGTAAGATGATCATGTTAAAAGTGGGCTTACCATTTT